>NC_031967.2:43211370-43416370 GCF_001858045.2 Oreochromis niloticus
GACAATAAAGCTTGCCTAAGAGACTGTGTTGAAGAATAAAGGTGGTCACCTAAAATACTGGCTTTCAACAATTGTACAAACTCTGTTTTTGCCTTGTATGCTGTGTTTTCATTTTTGTTTCTACATTTCAATAAACTGCTGAATCTATTTCCCATTTTTCTAGGAAATTATAAAGAAATGAGGATGGTTCAAGACTTTTGCGCCGTATATGGATAAAATTATTCGGCCACACTTTTTGAATTCAAGAGTTTTCAGTCAGACTGCCACAGAAAAACAAAAATTAAATAAATGTGCCCTTACAAACATGAAAAGGATGGCTCGCTGTAAAGAGTTTAATGAATTTCTGACCGGTGATGTGATATGACGCCGCTTATGGAATAAGCCAGTTGCTTTCTAGATCTTCCATCATCAACTGTAAGTCGTGTTAATGCAAACTGGAAGTGTTTAGGAACCATAGCAACTCAGCCATGAAGTGGCAGATCAGATAAAGTTACAGGGCGGGTCACAGAGTGTGTAAAGGTCATCAGCGCACTGCTGACTCAGTAAATGCGGTACTCCAGTCTTCTTCTGACATCAACATGAGCACACACACTGTGCACTAGGAGCTTCATGCTATGGGGTTTCAATGTTCAAGCAGCTCCTGTATGTGTCTCACACAGCAAAATTGGTATAGCCCGGATCGGTCTCACACAATGTGCTTACACATGGCCCACATACCTCAAAGAATGACGGCCCTTTGGTGGCCCAGATCAGGTTTGCAAGTGGTGGCCCACACATGGGCCAGCACAAGGCCAGTTGCAGACACACTGCTGGCCCTGTGCTGGCCCAGAACACTTTCAGCTCTGGCCCCAGATGTCAGCCTAATGTGTACCTTAATCAAGTCATGTAATAACAACATGTGCCGGAACATAATAGTGCAAAAGTAACATGACGAAACTCTTTTTAGATAGTAAATGGACTGATTCTTATATAGCGCTTTTCTACTGTCCCGGATTACTCAAAGTGCTCTATGCAACATGCCACATTCACCCACTCACACACTTTCCCTAAACTGAGTGCTTCCTAACTACATTCATACCCATTCACACTATTGACTGGAGGAGCCAGGGATCGAACCACTAACCTTCAGTAGGTCACCTGCTCTACCTCCTGAGCTACAGCCACCCACTGGCAAAGATGAGTAAACCGTCACTAGGTTTTGGATAAAGTGTACACTCACAAACCTGTCAAACCTGCATTTGAAACGTTGGCTACCATATCAGTATAGTATTGCAACATGGCATTTGGGTCTTCTAACTAAAATAGGAAACGAGGAACATAAATAATTATGATCACCCCATCCACCTTTTCCACCTTCTATTGCGTATGATGCAGCATAAGGCTGCTGATGAGGAATGTTTGCTAAATTAGGGCAAAAGATGGGATGATCTCACATTTAAATGAACAGTCTTGCTTTGTTTTGGTCACAGATTACAGTCACATTGTGCCAACACTTCCTGAAAGTACAGCATATAAAAGTTGTTTTGTTTCTTGTCTTTAAAAAAAAAAAAAAAGGTATGCTATATATATTTTTAAAATCTAGGCCTTCTGGCTGTACACATACATAAACAGCCACTTCCTTGCCACAGGACGGTTAGAAAACATACAATTATCTATCCATGTACTATAAATAACCATCATTGTCATGTTAGTGAGTATTTAGTACTTTAAAGTCAAAACAACTATGTAATAATTATAATTACCACTTACAGCTCCGTGTTTAGCAAATGAAATCATAACAGCACCGGTATTCCTCTCTAGCCACCACAAAAATATCACCCAGGATTAACTCTAATCTCACGCCGTCTAATTTTTAAACCTGACATTACTCCCGGGATGACTTAGAAACTTTACATAACAACCAGAAAAAGACACAACACAGGTGGCATTGTGTCAGTTAATCATGTCAAGAAGCGGTGGTAATTTTCCCAAAAATGTACCCCGCCCTAACCACAGGGCAGAAGCGAATGCATCATCTGAAGAGTTTCTGAAGAAGACTCACTTTACTCACGCACTAACTGAGAAAAGCCTAGAAGAGTCAGGACAAGTTATAATTTAACTTCCCCAAGAGAGAGACAACGAGGAAGACTTGTTCATTAAACTAATGGTTGGAAGTCCTGGCACAGGCATACACAAACTTTGACCCCAGTGTCGGCAAGTTCACATCATGATATAAGAATTTACTACCCTGAGTTCAACCAGGCTACACACACACACATCTACATCACGGCTTTCTAAATATTACAAACCTTATCAGAAATGTGTTTGTGATTTCCCTCGATACACTAAACAAAAGGTGGTCTGGGGAAAAGGTGACAAAGCAGTCAAGAGCTGCCAAATCTAAACTGCCTGCTTGGTCTGAGATTAGAAACATAAAAGAAAGTTAGCAAATATACACATGTTCTAGCGTTTATGCTTTAAAAATAACTATCAAAAAAAGTTGCCAACTAATTTTCAATTTGATAATCAGTTCTAAACATTAACAAGCTTCATAAAACTTCTCTTATTTAAAGGTTTTAGACCTGAAATGTACACCAAGTATCATAAACACTGTCCACAATGGATCCAGGCTTCATATGTTGCCTCTTAAACCACTAGGTGAGCGGTATTTTGAGCCTACACTGCACATTATGTGCATGTCAAGGTGCAGTTTTATCAGTGCTGTGATAGATTTTACAGGGATGCTAAACATTCACAGATGAAGAAGGGAGGGGGGGGATCCGGGATCCCAGAGCTGCTAAACAGTATGTTAAGATACATTTAAATAGAGCAAAAGTGAAACAGAAACATTACCAAATTGTGAAAATAAAGAACAGCAGAGAATAAACCTGGCAGTTTGTTTGCTTTGAGCTTTATCGGTGGAAATGTGGTCATATAATATCAAACCTTGGGGCTTGTGTTTCCTTTCAGACTCGTGACAGCTTATTTCTTCCTTATGTATTAATGAACTGGATGTCTATCAGGTGGAAACAGTTTAAAACAAACACATAAAGATGATGTTTGTGGCTCTTTCTTTACCTCTGGAGGTGTTGGGCTGTCGTCGGACCACTTGCTCCCGAGTGTCCCTCATCACGCTTTCCTCCTCTTCTTCTGAGCGCGCCTCGGCCATTTCTCCTTTTTCTTTTACTGCCTTACCTTCTCACTTTCTGTCTTCCTCCTTCAAACGGATTCTCCTGAGTGTCTGTGGGAAACTGGAGCTGTGTCAGAACAGAAGCAGCGGCGGCGACAGGCACATTCTTTATTCTTCCTCTTGTTTTGGCTTCGTCGCTAACATGCACCGCGAAAACTCAAACACCGTCAACTTTAAAGCCCAACATGACTCCCAGGGTTAGCTGAACCCTTCCACTGCGTGTTCGGAAGATTTCGAGGCGAGAAAAAGCAGTCTGTAAAGTCTTATTATACAGACAACAACTATCTTTGCGGCGAGTTTCGGATGACACTTTCTCCAAGCTTCCCTGTTTTCCCTGGTCGCGAGCTCGCCGCTCTCCGGCGCCGTGACGTCACCAACAGGGAAAGAAACGCGGAGAAGAAAAATAAATAAATATGGAGGACTGAACGGTTAGTTTACATAACTTAACGTCATGATGTGCGGCAGTATGTGCTGGGAGAAGTACCCAGGTAGAGAGGCGGAAGAAGAGGATGAACATGGGTGGAGAAAAGGTTAAAAAAAAAAAAAAAAAGAACACCTGACCTAAACTGTAATATACCATCACGCAAAACGGCAAATATATAACTGCAAAGTAACAAAGGGGCCCAAAACAACTAGAGAAGCCTCAAAATGTCCTAAACGCCCAGAGACAAAAAGTGGGGAAAAATGTTCCAAAACATGTACAAAGAAGCCCAGAATTTGGACAAAGAAGCACAAAAATCATTCAAAGTGACACAAAATAATCTGAAACATCTTCAAGGGGGCTCAAAAGTAGTACAAAGTGGCACAAAATAAACCAAAATGTCTTAAAATAGAAACAAAACTTTGACAAAGAGATGCAAAATGCCCCAAAACACCTTCAAAAGAAACAAACAAACAAAAAATTACACAAAGTGACACCAAATGCTCTGAAACCCCATCAGAGCCACAAAAGTTGGACAAAGACACACTAAATGAACCAAAACTTCTTCAAAACCTCAGAAATAAAATCCCTCTGAAACAGTTACAAATTTACAAACAGATATGACACATACATTTAGACATAGGCACCATAATATTTACGAAAAGGCATAAATTGTTTGACAAAAGTGTGGGATAAAGAAATGCGAAGCACAAAAAAGAGAGACAGAATGACCACTGTTAGGGGCAAAATAACCTCCATGAGGTGCAGAAAATGTAAACATGCTCAAAAAGTCAGACATAAGAAAAGACTACAGTGATGTAAAATAACTACATAGAATGCAATGCTGCTACAGCTACGCAAACATCTACAAAAATAGTAAGTAAAATCAGTACTAAGACATGCAAAGCTGCCACTAAAAGTAGCTACAAAGATACCAAAAGAAAAGAAAGAGAAGGAAAAGACCACCAACAGCTGTCCAACAACATAAAAGAAGCCCAAATCACAAATGTGTAACTACAAACTTATAATGTTGAACAACGTAATCAAGATCCACAAAGTGACAGTAAAAATGTGGAAAATTGCGACAAAAGTTTAGGAAATAATATTAAAGAATTTAGCTGACAACAGCATACATACTCTAAATACAGTCATGACTGAACTTGAATTGGCACTTAGTTATACTTACTGGGAAAGTTTACTTACTATTAGTCACCTACCTACTTGATTTCCACTTGACATCTGCAGAGACTCGTTGGATTGTTAATGTTTAACATGAATCCTGAATTTATTAGTGTTTGCATCATTAATTCAGTTACGTCATACTTTGATTCTTGTCAATGTGTAATTGGTTTCCAGTGTGCGTGTGGGCAGGAACAGTGTAAAGGTCTGGCTATAAATAAACAACCATGAGTGAGACTATTTTAGTGTTAAATGAACCATGTAGTGGTAAGCTTCAGAAATCTTATTGAATCCATAACATACACTTTTTCATTCACCGTGTGTTTATACATTACTCTACATTTAATGATTATTATTATGATGAGCCTGGCTCTGGCTGAGGTTTCCTCCTTTTAAAGGGAGTTTTTCCTTCTCACTGTCACCAAAGCTCTTGCTCACTGGGGGTCCTCTGGTTGTTGTGGTATCTCTGTATTATTGGAAGCTCTTTGCCTTACAATATTAAGCACCTTGAGATGAATTTTGTCATGATTTGGCACTATATACATAAAATTGAATTGAATTGAATATCTGCCTCTTAACACATTATCTTAATAACAAGTACTCTGAACTCTCTACACCTTTCTGCTGGATATTTTTTTTAACTCACAAGACTCCAGTTACCATTACTTCATATTTGTGAGGTAATGAGTTTGCAACATGTTTGTTAATTTAGCCAACTTAGAAAATTTTACAGTGCTGTAGGATTGTAATTGCACAAAACCCCAGACATACAAATGACATACAAATACAGCTTGCAGGCCGGCTTTCGAATGAAATATGCAAATGAACACTACAGGAAGTTCTTTATACTGTAAGCGCCTGTGTGCGCTGAGCTTCGCTGCAAACAGAACCTTCTTTATGGACGGCAAATGTGAACTGAAGTAAACTGAAACTTGGCACAAAGCAGCTAAAAATCTCTCACATGACTAACACAGTGCAGAGATCAAGAGCCTGAGTCAGAATAACAGGTGAACACACAGGAAGTATGTAATCAGATATTAACAGGGTCTAGAATAGCAGTGAAGCTAATGTGTTTTCTTTTGTGCTTTGGGATTTTCAGAGATCTTTTCTATTTTCTGTCTAGCTCCATTGATCTGGTGACTGCCTTTCATTTAACCCTAGAACACTATCGCCGGGTGATTTACACCCGGGAAAATACATTTACATGATTTCTCTCTCCTGCAGCTGTTTGCGTGTCGGGGAGCCTGTGCCTTCACCAGGGAAGTCTCAAATTTCCCAGGAATGGGTGGACCAAAGACCAGCTTTCCAGAGTCATTATTTTGTTTTAGGAGGGTTTTTTTTCATTTTGTTAGACATGGCACAGTTGAAAGTAAAAGAAGACCACTCTAATTTGTCATGTGTTGTCATATTTTGATATATTTGATTACTTTTTATTGGTTATATTATATCAGGTAAAAATCACCGGGCATTAGTGATTGTGTTACCATTTATAGCGATAGTGTTCTAGGGTTAATGAGGGTGATTTTCCAAGATGACAATTTAAATCATCACAATGAAATTTGTGTAGCAATTACACACTGCAACACTTGAGCAAGTTACTTTATTAAAATGCTGATCATTATCAAGAATAATACACCGTCAGTCCATAATTAATCAAGTGCAGTTCCAATAGTTTGCCACAAGAGGGCACTACTGATAAATGTAGAGGAATGTTTAACCAAGATATGGAACACACTGGTGTCAAAACTTTGGGGTAAAAGCTAAAGTATTAAAATATTTGCACGGCTTTAGCAAAGGTGCTCCTTAAAGGAAAAACCAAACAACAAACAGACAATCTATAAACATCAAGGTCTGCTCCATAAGCCCAAAACTGCCAAAGTAAAACCTGCATAAAGAAAAAAAATGTAATGCAAAAATGCAACAAGTATATTATTGAAAATAAATATTGGCAGCAACACATCTATGAAATGTGATTCAATTTTTATCTTTAATTGTCATTTTTTATTTCCTCCATTTATATACTTTACCATATATTTATTTAATTAATTTATTTTCACTTTCTGTTTGTTTATTTATGATTTTGGTTGATTTAGTCCTCCATTACTGTCACTCTGTCAAGAAAGATCACACTTTAAAAAATTGAAAATAAATCATTTGATTCCTTTTATGGTGTTTTATGAAAGTGTCAAATAACCTTTGAGGTGTTAATAGCACCATCGTTACTACATTCATTCATTAAGCTTTCTGACTTAATAAACTTTTTACCATCTTATTTATTTATTTTAAATAAACTGCAAAGCATCTGATGTGGAGGAGGTTGGTAGGCTGGTTTGGATCCAGATGACCTGTGTGTGCATTGTTTTAACAGCTCAGATTAACACTTCCTGCTGTCCTCAAACACCCGGCGTTAAACTGTGGTGGCACGGTGATTAACGAAGCTTCATTAAAGGAATCACATGGGTGAGGCGGGAATACACTGTGTGTGTGTGTGTGTGTGTGTGTGTGTGTGTGTGTGGTGTGTCATTGAACGTTTTGTGTTCACGTTATTTACATTTGAGGAAAAAAGCAGGTGGACTATTTTGACTTTATCTAATACTTTCAGAATTAAATTGTAATATTTATAATCCTACTTTAACAATTTAACAAGAAGACATCCCTAGTGACCGGCGTGAATAACGGGTAGAACAATTACATTCTCTTCCACTAGAGGGCAGTACAATTACCAGCTCTAATTAAACGGGTTCCTAACTGCCAGTAAAACAGAGGAAGACGAAGAGCAAATTACATAATAGTCATGCTGTGAAATAATGCAGCTCATAATAGCAATAGATAAACATTTGAAGAGAAAAAAATAGTCAGTCTGACCTGGGACCTGGAAAAATTCCAACCTAGATGAAGGCCCTCATGAGTAGTAGTCAGAAGAAAGCAAAAAAAGGTATACTGGGGATAAACCGAGCCAATTCCACGCTGCCTGGTGCAGGGAAAGATTATCACTATGTATTTTGTGATATTTTTGTTTGGTGTGCCGTGGCTCCAAATGGTTGGGAAAACTGATTTAGAACAATAATTATTTGTTTTATTGTAAGAGTACAAATTGAAAATAGATAAAGTTAGTATCAAGATTTCAGTGACCTGCATGAACTGGCTGGACTTTTTTACTTTGCTATGAATATATCAAAGGTGCAAAAATGAACATTTAATATAAAGTTCTAAAGCTCCTATACAAAATGATGAATGCATTTGTCAGTCACTCACCCAAGATCATTAATACAAGCAAACAAACAAGATTACGAGACTACATTTAATAATAATTATGAATCAATTACTGAAATAATTATTTTAATAACAATTTATTTATCTATTGATTCAGACTTTCACTTATTGAGCTCCTTAAATTTATTTCAGATTTTCTTTTTTCCACTTTCCTCACCTTATTTAACTATTTTATTTTTGTAATATTTAATCGAACTATTTTGTTTTATTTAAGTTGTTTTATTATTGTTTGTGTTTAATGATTTAGCTAATGGCCACTTATAATTAGACAAACTGAAGCCTTTCATGGTTATTAACACTTGTTGACTTTATTCTTTATGTATTATTCATGTTATTTAGCATTTTAGGTTGTTGTAGCGGACACCATGTGAACCTATCACTGTGTAATATATTTCTAATGGATTTTTTTTCTCTAAATAGTAAGTTCTGCATTTTTACGAAGAAAAAGATGAACTGATTAATCAGGATTTCTTAAATAAACAACAGTGAAAATGGTGATTTATGTCATATAAATAACCATAAAGTAGTTGCCAGTAGTCCACAGAATGATAAACAGAAAGAAAAAAGCTGCACAGACACGCATATGTATAGATAACCCTTTAAACATGTTATATGAACTGTATAAAACCGGTTTAGTCTCTCGCGCGCTCTGGTTCTCTTCCGGGGGCGTGGTCGTGTAACGTCTATGGGCGTGGTTAAGTGCCACCTAGCGCCCAGCAGCTAAGTGATTGACAGCTGAGCCGCTTAAAGCCTCAGAAACTCCGCAGCGCTCAGAAACAGCACAGCCGGGCCGCTTTAAAACCGCAAACCTAAGGATTTACACACGTTTCTGGACAGTTACACGCGTTTTAACCGCTTTTCTTCTCACTTTGGGAATAACGAGCAACAGTTAGAGAGGCAGCCGAGGTAAGAAACGCCTGGTTCAGGTTAACCGACTAAAAGTGCAGAATATGTTGTGATTTCAGTGTTTTCATGCTGCAGTGTAGTGTAAACCCAGAGGAGGGTTTACTCTGAAAAGACTCTGGATAGACAAAATATAATAGTTAAAGGAGCGCAAAGTAGGTCAAACCTGGCTTAATAAAACTTAATAAAACTGCATTCATAGAATAGATTATTGCTTAAAAACTGTTATATGAATAACAAGAATTTTAAAAATGATTTTATTTTAAGGAAACAAGCATTTACTGGAGAGGAAAGCATCTCTTAAATATGAAGTCTCTTTTTAATGCTCTGTATGTGTCCAGGATTTATTTATTTATTTTTGTTTGTTTTTACCTGTTTTTAATGTCTAAGTAAGAACTGGTGTAGAAAACATTGTGGCCTCATACAGATGGATGAAGTGAGACGTGACACTGAAAGACAGCCTGAAACTACTTTTATTGAATAACTGTTAGCGTTAAAGATCCTTAAAATATCAATAGTAAATGCAGTCATTAAGCAGAATCATACATGTTATATTTGTATAATAATTATATATTTAATTATTGATTTATTAATTGGTGTTTCACGTTAATGTTACAGCTGGGGGTGATTTTATTAACTTATATACATGCTGCACAGTTTTGTTTGCAACAACAGAGCAAAATATATAAATAGATTTGTAAATGATTGATTGCAAGTATTGTGTGAAGAAACCAGAGGCAGAGTAGCATCAAAAACTCAAAAAGGCAGCTAACTTATCTACACCCAACTATTTGATTCTGTTATTAGGTTTCATCCTAACAGGGACAATGCAACAGAAACATCTGAGTCATGGCGTCTGTTGTCTTCCTGGCAGTTTTAAAATCTTCCATGTCTAAGGGTGAGAGGAAGGAAAGGCCACTAACCTCCTTTGATGTCACTCTGATCTCTAGTTTCAGTTTATATGGGTGTGTGTTTATACATGTATTATATTTTTAATCTGTAAAGCAGTAAGTAAGCAAAGCTTTAAAATAAATGGTATGGAGTACACAGTAAAACGTTTTGTGTCAAAGATGTAGTAGAGCAGAAGTAGAAACATAAAAGTAGATTAAAGCTGTACTTCAGTAGCATAATTGTGTAAATGTGTTATGGTACTTTGCACCTGTGGTCCGATCCATGCTCTCATCCAGTGAGGCTGCACGTTTTAAGATATAAACAGTACGCGAGTCCATTTGGATCGCTGGGATGAACAAGTTTGGACTCATTCGGAAATTACTGTTCAGGAGGCTGAGATGAATATTAGACACATTACAAGAAAGAGAGATGAGGTGCTCAAAGAATCCTGAATTGAATTTAATGCAAATTTCTGCACAAACCTCCAGGAAGAAAAAACGTTTCCAGAACCTTATTTCGGGGCAAAATCTACAAACCTTTTAGTTGTTTTCCATAAAATCTGACTGTTGATTCTCTGTATGCAGTTGGTGAGCATTTAAATTAAAGGAAAATTGCCTAATGCCTTGACATAGCTGCCCAGAGCCACTGCTGGGATTGCTACAAAGTGGTGAACTTGCTTCTGGAGGGAAGGGAAAAATATCCACTCGTGTTGCAGAGGGTATCCTGAGTTCTGAAGCTCTAATCTCACACATAGTTTCATATATCTGGTCTTGCATCTACCCTCCAGATAAGAAGGCACACAGTGTGTGCCTGCACTGTGAAAAAGCAGCCAGGGTATCCTTGAAGCTCGTCGTAAATCCAAAACAAACAGAAGAGAGCTCATTGTGCTCCAAAAGGCTCCCCATCCTGTGACTTCTCTTAGGCCTACTTTAAATAATGTAACCTCACCAAACACAGGTGAGGCTTCACTCCTTTACAATGCAGGTATAAACAATGAGCAAAGACAGCCGCTGGGTCACAGATTACATTACATGACACTGTGTGACATCAGAGCACCTTTTTACACTCTGTCCATCAATGTTATCATTGTCATTGATTCAAGGGGCCCTACTCTGCAGCCCCTCATTTCATCTGCTGTCATGGAAACCAGCCATTTTAACTCCAGATTTTTTCTGATTGGCTGCCCCTCGCATAAAAGATGATGGTAACATCACTGACATCATATGAAGCCCTGATGTTTAGAGCAATCTGAGCCCTGAGCTTTTAGCTAGAGGCTGGCCATGTTTAATATGAACATTCACTCCTATAACAGCATATATGTGATAGGAAATAAGGAAAGGCATAAGAGCCCACCTTCTAATGAAGTTCAATGTTGGCAATGGCAAGTTTTAGAAATAAAACATGAATTCATTGGGAATACAGAAGAAAAAACTTGTTTCTGGGCCTTATTTACACTATGTAGAGAAAAATACTGGACCACTACACCTACAGGAGCTGCTCAGTTTGTCTTGATGTTGATGCCAGAGGAGGTTTGGAGCTCTGCAGTTGCTGAGTCTTTGACAACTGTGCTGTGATTTCTGAATGCTTCCAGTTTGCAGTAATGTCACTTACAGCTGATCCTGGGCTATCTAGGAGGGAAGCAGCTTCACAAGCTGTTGTGAAATGTCACAGACTTTTTTAACGGTGGCCTCCTGTTACAGCACCACACTTGAATTCAGTGAGCTCTTTAAAATGACTCAGTCTTTTACACATGTTTGTAAAGACTGCATAGCTAGGTCCTGAAAACACCTGAGTGCAACAACTGAACTCAACCCGTTAAACAACACAGCGAGGTGTGTTATTTTCACGATTAAATCTCAATCAGCTAAATGCCTGAAATGATTTAAAAACCAGGTCAGAAAAGACTTCAGGTCAGTCTGCTTGTGCGTGTGTTTAATCCCTGGTTTGTGTGATGGCATGTGACCGTCTGACACACACATAAAGAGCCGGGCTGGGATTAAACACCACTGTCTCATCTGAGATTACCTCTTTTTTTCTGTCGTGCTCTCAGTCACACACACACAGACATTTGTTCTTCTGTCTTTGTGAGGACAAATGGTGAAGCCTTGCACTCGGCCTTGCATACACCAAACTAAACCTGACTCCTAAAATCGGGTTTGAAAGTAAACTGGAAACTCCAGGGCTTAAAAATGAAGTGTCAGAAACTGCATTTCCTCTAATGACCACTCGAGGCTCCAAATGTGAGCATATCTCCAGAGACTCCCATTATAAAATGCCCAAATTTAGAGCTTCAAGCTAATTTACCTTTCATAATCACTCTGGCTGTTTTCTTTTCTCCATTTATCTCATCCATCTGGATACTGTTAAAGTTAGGCGCGTGGCTGCTTTGATTGACAGGTGACTGACTAGGTCAGTACCTGCTATCCGTCACCTCTGTCTATCTACACTAATTCAACTCAGTGAACTGGACCTTTGTGCACATTTGTGCTATTGATGCCTTATATTTATTGTAAGAGCTACTTTTGGCCATTCTGCATGTTTAAGTTGGGAGATTTTTAAACTGTATTCTCTCAATTTATGCCCCCTCATTGAACTTATCTAGGGATGGTTTGCTTATTACACAAATTTCTAAGTCACCACATTATGGAGCCAACTGGAGCATTTTATTGTAATTATGTTAAAAATTATCTGTGTACAGTTTGTACATTTTTCCGTGTAAAGTTTATCAATGCACCTTGCTTGGTTTAGCTGGTAACTTAGCAACACACATTTCTTGACATATGGGTCGTGTCCAAATTCATGGGCTGCATCCTCCTGAGGACCCGGCCTTCGCGGTCTACGTGGGCCGGGTCCTCAGAAGGTCGGGTAGGCCGGAAGTAAACGGCTGTGAAATTGGACGGTCTAGCCTTCTGATTAACGTCACCGCTGTCTCGGTGGAGTTTAATAAACTCGGCCATCTGCTTCTTGCTATGTAAAATATAACAGGACACTGGCGTAAATTCTCGACCATCTCACACTTCTGTTTAATCAGTTTTCTGTTTGACGTTTATTCAGCTGTGTGAAAACCACCCGGGGGATTAATAAAGTTTTATTTTATCTAATCTAATCTAATATCTTTAATCTCAGCCAAACCAATTTACTCACGAACAAATAAAACACTGAAAAAAGCCAAACAATATATTACGTTTAACCTGAGTAGCGAAAGTCGGCGGTGATCTGAAAATGATGTGCCGGGAGTTGTGCCGTTCTCGGCGGCTTCAGTGACCTTCGAGCTCTCGGTTAGCTATCAAGCTGGTGGGTAACAGACGTCTCCGAAAACGTCGAAGCACTTTTGCAAATATGCAATACCTTGATAAACCGAGCAGATATTTGAAGTTTACACAGCTACATTCTCGCCTGAAAATATGTTAAAAGTTTATTTTGTGACCCAGAAAGATTAATAAAAGTAATTTTAAAACTTAGTAGCGGCCGCCATTGCCGGAAACTGGAGTTTGGCTGGGCCGCGCTATGAATTCTGGGATATTGTGGGCCACAAAGGACACACCCGACCCATCCTTCAAATTCGGGGAAAAGGAGGACGCATTTGTCGGCTGCATTCGGAGGAGTCTACGAATTTGGACAGCCTTCAGCGCGTCGCTGTGACGCAGTCGGTCTACAAATGCGGCCTCAGGAGGATGCAGCCCATGAATTTGGACACGACCATGGACTCTTCCGGCTCGACAAACGCAACACAGGAGAGACCAAAGTCCTTTATTGATTGTTTTTACCTTCTGCTATTGATGGTGTGATGTAGTTTTTTATAGGCAGGTTCAAACTAAGACTATGATTATTTCAGTGTCACACATTGAAGACCCAGATCTAAACACAAAGAAAAAAATAAGGTGTCACAAAATGTTTATTAAATTCATCAGTGTCTCCACAAAAAAAGAAAAATGTTGATACTTCAAAGGCACAAAAAACTTAAATGAGTACACAAAAATAAAGAAACACACACACACACACACACACACACACACACACACAATAATATCAACTTGACAATCCAGGCCGGAAATTGGACCAAAATCCTGCTTTTCATCTCTCTCTCACACACACACACACACACACACACACACACACAGATTAGAGTCCCAGATGGTTAAGGATATAAACTGTGTGTTTACTTGTTTTACTCATGTTGTGAGGACATAAATCAGGCCCTGATAGTGTAAAGCGTTACATTTAGTACTGCTCTGTGTCACTGCGTGTGTTTCTCTCTCTCTCCATTAGGAGTGCAGACAGCAGGCTCGCTCATCCATGACATCACAGCAGCAGCAGCAGTGCAAAGGTAGGAATACTGCCGGGTGATTTCCTCAAGACCTCCATGGGAATTCACGGAATGTCCTGGAACGCCCAGGGTGGGCCTCGTTGTCATTTTTCCTGTTTGCTTGTTTCCACTGAAGAGCCTTACTTCCTGCTGCTGCTGCTAGTTTACACACACACACACACACACACACACACACACACACACACACACACACACACACGCACACACACACACACACTGACACAGAGTAAGGAAATAGCTCTGTGATTGTGAAAGTCAGATATATACACAATTAAACTAAGAGGATTTCCTCATGAAAAAGAAAATCCTCTCTGTTCAGCGACCTCTTGTTGGAGAGAATCAGTGCTTTACATAAGACATGAAGACTTAGACAAAAAAGCACACGAGTGGATGTTAAACAAATGGTTTTAGATCATCAGTCAGATGGGTAAAAAGTTGAAAACAGGTTTCTTGCAGTGCTGTTTCTGTGTTAACTTTAAAGTCGGACATCACAAATTTCTGTTACATTAACAGACATGGCTTTACTAGAGCTATGCAGCCAGCACAGCTAAAAATAAATGTGGATTACTTTCCTGCAGCCTCAAATCTCTGGGAGTTGATTGTCATAATGTAGAGAAATGAACAGAATCCGGCGTCTGCCTGGAAGGAAGAAAACTAAGCTAAAAATATTTGTATTCTTTGGACAATACGTCACTATATTTATTTATTCCAGCACCCTGCACATGTACAGCCTGTGTGTTTTAAGTTAAAAAAAAAAACATATAGAGAAATCCACACTTTACACAGCTACATATGCACATACCAGGAATGGAGGAATCATAATTCCAGAGTGGAAAAACTGCAACTCCTTCCAGTGCAGCTGCTGTTCTTACATTGCAGTCCTTTTATGACCGCTTGCACTGGACCTTCTACTGTTTCATCACAGACAAATCATATTTTCATCACAAATTTGCTGCGCCTCAGGACCCAAACAGGAGCTTTTAGTCAGTCTGCAGTGTCCAAGCCCTGTGATGGAGCATCACACTGCCAATGCTGTCTTCTAGTTTAGCATCCTGAGTCATCTGAACATTTTGGAGGAACATTCAATGATGTTTGAGGATCATCACACATGTGAGTTGGTTCTCTAGCCAGAACTTGGACAACCAAACAGAAACTTTGTAAAAGAAGCTTCATAGCCCAATCCTGAAGCTGGTGTATCAGCTCAGGAGCCTGATCTTAAAGTGGGTGTGCACCTTAAACGTGTCCCTCATAGTCACACTGTCAATGTAGAGTTCCACTATAATAGTGGTTCCCAAACTTTTTTTGCTGGGCCCCCCTTTGTTTTACAAGAAAAATGTTCGCGCAGCTAATATTGATCCCACTGATATGTTGGTCAGGCTTGGTACAACAACCCAAACTTAGCATCTGGCTAAGAGTAACTGCACTGTTCTCCAAAGAGAATATTCATGGTAAATGCATTCTGTGTGTAAACACTGATGGAGAGCCAGCAAACACATAGGTACAAGTGGTCAAGATGGGACTCCCAAAGTAATCTGAAAAGAGCAGCCACACTAGGAATTATGTATGTCATTAGGAGGGCTAACAACACCAGCAACAACTGTAGTATAAAGACAATTTATACGAAAGGACAATTTATTAAATTTAGACGAAAATACGAAATGAACAAACTTTCCACTCTGTCCAACTCCATATTCTGCAGGCTAGCGGCTAGCTGCCCACCAAGCCCGGGACCAGAGACTGATCCTGGGCTTAGGGAGCCAGGTAATGACCCTCAGTCCTTCCATCAGACAGCCTCCACGCATTGAGCCGGATCATGCTTTAGCTCCCTGACAGTCAGTCAAAATGATGGCCTCGGTGGTAATCGGGGGACATCGGAAGAAGTCCCTCACGTTGAGAGGTGTGGACCCAGAGACCTGCATGATCGTATTTAAGAACCACTGGGCACAGGTGATCTTTTTATCTGCTCCTGCATCATCTTCATCTTCACTGGTTAATCGATGCTTTGCTTCACAGATAAAGTCACTACTGACATGTTTTTTTAGCTGCTCTTTGTCTCTTCTGCCTGTCTGGCCTGGCCTAATTTCACTTATAATGACTGTGTGACTGTCTGTGTGTGTATGAATGTGTGTCAGCATTACTGGCCAGACTCTGGCCCTTAAACACAGGATCCATTTAGTACAAATCACTCTCCACAGCTGCCAAGAAAACCCCCACACACTCTGCATCGTCTGTGTGTGTACAAGTATTTTGTGTGTGTTTGCAAGTGTGTGCATGTGGTCCTTGTCTGAAGCAGCCAATGTCAAAGGTTAACACAAGTCCAGAGAGTGAATTGCATTCTTGTTTCATTCATCTCTTTTTCATCTCTCCCACAGCTATCTCTCTGTTGTGGCATCTTAAATGTTTTACAGAAATAAAATTATTTTCTTTATTAGAAAAATTTAAAAAAAAAAGTTTAGTCCATTTTATGTGAGCTCCAGTTAATTTTCCTCCTTGGCGCGTTTCATATGTAGACTTTTCAACACAGTCATCGCACTTGGGTGAGGACAGATAATCACATTCACATCCGTTGGCGGAGGTTGTCTCGGTCTAGTTCCAAACAAACTCCCAAGCGGTTTATTTATGATGAGAATGTGATCCCACCTCAATCTGCACATCGTACTCACCAGGTTTCAGCTGAGTTTCAGTTTCAGAAATTACGAAGAAATTAAATACGATGATTTTGGGAATAAATTCTCCATGTTATCCATTAGTCTGCCATGCAGCACCCTCTTCCTGTATTTCTTTTCTTTGCCCCCGGCACAGACACATTCTGGCAATATATGGACTGAATGGCCTTGCGTGGTTTGTAGCAACACATTTTGGTTTGCTTGGAATTTCTCTGTGTTACAAAAAGCAAAAGTACAGGAAATAAACTCATTAACTGATTCAGACTAGAGTAAATAAACATAACACCCTTTTTCCAAAGGCTGATCGAGATAAGCTCAACTTTGTCCACAAATTCTAGGGAAATGAAACAAATATACACAGGTCAAAATTGCTCAGAATTACAAAATTACTCCTCAAATAGAACACAGAAATTGCCACTCCATGAGTTTTGTGGTACCTAGTGGTCATTAGAGGAATTGCAACTGTAGTCCTTTAACGTTCAGCTGAGAAGGGTCCAAGACAGCTGCATATGAATATTATTTATAATGCATTGAGGTAAAGAGGTGATGGCAGTAATGATCCAGTTTGGTACCATTAGAAACTAAAGGAAGCCAAAATAAAAACACGATATAAATAATGCGTTTCTGTTTTCTTTTTGCCCCAGTGACGTTTCTAACCTGGAAGCTTGAGAGATTATTAAGTGACATGCATCATTTATGCCATATTTCATTTAATAAATCTGTCTCCAGCTGTTATGTTTGTGTTTGTACCAGGATAAGGCTTTAGTTTAGTTAGTTTAGTTTTTTAACTTTTCCATGCAGAGTTTTAAAAACATTCATTGAAAATGTACTTTAAAAAAATCTGATCACGCTTTGATAAAACAGGTATAAAGTCTGAGTATCTACTGTTGTATAGATTTGTCTATTTCCTTTAATCACTCTCATTTTAGGTGTTTGTTTTGCTTGCCGTATAAAGATGGCTGCAAACACATTGTCTTTTACATCCTTGTGTTTCTGTTGTTTTTCAGGTGGTGAAGATCCTGGAGAAACACGAGCCGAGTCGCAGCAGCACCAGCGCACTGAGTTTCCTCACAGGTCATGGTAGCAGCGGCGGCAGCAGCAGCTCCGGAGCGCTACGTCTAGGCCCCATCCCGGCCGACGAGGCCAGCGCCGTCCAGAACTACGTGGAGCACATGCTCTTTCTACTGATGGAGGAGGAGGCGGGCCAAGGTAGGAATAAAGAAATCATCCCTAACTGTGCAACCAATGCAGTAGTATACTGGGACTCAGGAGTGTTTGTGCACCGGTACCAGGGGGAGCGATGGGTCCGATCCTGGAGTTTGTGGTCCTTGAGGGCGTGATGGAGAGGCTGTTTCTGTGGAGCCTGAGGAGGCAGTTCACTGAAGACATGAAGCTAGAGCAACTCAGGATGTACCAGATGCTTTTGTCTCAGGCCAAACAGCCTTTGCTGCACCATAAACCGGTTCTGCGGCCGCTCATGATGCTGCTCGCCTCCTGTGCTGGAGCTGCAACCGGTGAGTCGGAGGTGAAAGTGTTGAAATGTTTTAAGATTTGACTTGCCAGGCCAAATAAAGGTTTTGCTGATTACTACACCATCTAGTGGTACAATGTGGTATTAAATTACAGTGCAGCCCAGCCCAAGTTCAAGTTCAAGTTCAGCTGTTATCTCTTCCATACAATACAATATATATATGTATATATATATATATATATATATATATATATATATATATATATAAAACAGATGTTTCTGACATAAAGTAGGGGCAATTGTTTAACTGATAGCTTCAGTTATTAAGGGACGTCTTTAGGTTTAGATTTTTACATTAAGTACCTGAAGTGTCACTTTAAGCCTTTTGCAGATACCATGAAAAATAAAAGCAGCAGTACACAAAGTGTAACCACAGCAAACAAAGAATGGTATTTCAAATAAGATGATTTTTTCCCCCCTCGTCTTTACTTGAACTCTTTCTGCACCCAGTCCTGCAGTTTGTTTAGCTGTCTAATTACATCAAAATGGGTTTAAGTGGTTAATTATGAGGTCATTTCTCAAGCTGGAGGTGTAACCACTAGCCAGTAAGACGTTTAATTGGTTACCTGGCCCTTTAATCACCTGCAGACACTGGCGGCGTGGTGGAGGCGGAGCTAGTCCTCCTGCTGAACCAGCTCTGCGTGGCTCTGGTCAAGGATCCCTCAGTGCTTGAACTGTTCTTTCACACCAGCGAGGACCAGGGAGCTGCTAACTTCCTGCTCTTCTCCCTGCTCATCCCATATACACACAGGTAGGTACACACACACAGGTGCATACACTCTGCTGGATAAAAAACGGTAACACAAATGTACACAGGTAATGTATGTACTTCAGAAGTGCACAAAACTCATAGCCTGTGTTATCTCTGTCTCTCAGGCAGGGATTGGTAGGTCAACAGGCCCGAGATGCTCTGCTGCTCATCATGTCTCTGTCTGCCTCTGAGCCTCGAGTCGCCCAGCACATTGCAGAGAACACATACTTCTGTCCTGTAAGTAAATGCACAACATAAAAAGATAACTGTTTAAGAATTACAGACATTTTCATACACAGTCCCCCATTTTCAGAGGATGAAAATTCTTTGTGGTTAATAACCACCTGAAGTCTAGAGTCCATGAACATCACCAAATTTCGTGTTCCCTGCCTCGAGCTGCTCTGCTCAGTCTTTACTGCTGCCACCTTCAGCTGCTGCTTGTTTGTGGGTCAGTTCTGTGTTTAAAAGGTTGGGTTGAGATAATCTGAATTACTTGGCCAACGAAGATTATTCCATGTCTTTGCCTTGAATAACTCTTGGGTTGCTTTGGGTCATCAGCTGTTTGCACTGTGAAGCTTCATTTGTGCAGTTTTGCAGCATGTGTCTGATTCTGGACACTTTACACTTCATCCAGCTGCTTTGATCAGCAGTCACATAATCAGTAAACATTAGTGCCACTGGCAGCATACATGCCATCACATTACCTTCCATATATCTTACACACTGTGTAAGATACAGTGAGATGTAGGGACAGTGAAAATGTAGGGAACAGGAGTAAGATACTTGCTACTATGTGTGTGTGTGTGTGTGTGTGTGTGTGTGTGTGTGTGGTAGACTTGTAGTCAAGACCACCTAAACCGAGACCACGACAAGACCAAGACCGAGACCAAGTCGAGACGAGACCAAGACCAAGACAAAAAAGTCTTTAAACTGCAGCCAGATGCTGCTTTGTTTACAGGTGTCAGGCATATTTATGTGTTTTTGCTTTCGCACAGCCCTCCTCACCGCTGTCTACTGTCTCACTCACTTACTGAGAGGACAGACACATGCTCCACTTGACTGTCACGTCCATCACCCTCTCTGTTTTTCACATAATGATATTATCCTATATCCTCGCATGTGATTGGCCACAATATAGAGGGATTGGAGCACAGCTGAGCCACTGTGTGAGAGCTGAGCAGCGAAAGGAAATTAAGTGAGGGTAGAAATGACTGAAAGATTAATAGGCTCTGTTTTGAGTTTTGTTCAAAAAAGAATGACTTCATATAGGAAAAAAATATATATCACATATGCAGGACACCTTAAACTAGTTTTTAATTAAGCAGCAAGGCAGAACAAAGTCGGGCTGTATCAAGACACGAGGACTGAACCCCAGTTCAACCAGACCCAGAACTGATCCGGAATTAAAACAGGACTACAACAGTTCAAAATCAGGACTACTTAGGATTTAACCAAGACAGAACCAGAATCAAAACTACATGATGCACTAAAAACTAAAAATCATCATAGACCTGCACTACACTTATTTTTTTAATTCTACACTATTTAGATTCAGAAACGTTTATATAATTATTTAGCCTTGTTGTGCAAACAAGCCTGCAAAACTTAATAAATATAGAATTTGAAAAATAACAAACCTAAAAAGAAACACTAGGTACGAGATACATGTTCTGATGAGTTTTGGCAAACAACCATTTGACTAACAGGTCTGTGTCACCTGCTCTTGTTCCATCTCTGTTCTGTCCTCATTCTCCTCTCTCTCCCTCTCTGTTCCTCTCTCTCTCTCTCTGTTCCTCTCTCTCCCTCTTTGTGCTGACAATCAAGCCAAACACCAACATCATCAAATATACAGTTGAAACCAGATATTTAAACACTCTTCAGCTCAAAACACAAACACTTTTTTAATTGTAACATCAAATCAGACTAAATGTTTATTTTTTTTTAGATTGATAAATATAAAAAATATATTTGTTAACTTTAAGAGTAAAGAGAGAAATTGTCTATTTCTTAATTGCAAATGGAACCAAATTCAAAACTGAGCCACACTTATGGAGCTCCACAATTCTTTTCCTGGTGTTTTGTTGACATCTCTTGTTTTTCCCATGTCAAAGAAACAGGCTCTGTGTTTTGCCTTATATGCATCCACAGGTGTGCCACCAATTTACTCACATGGACTCTACTAACCTATCAGAAGCTTCTTCAGCTCAGAATGGAATCGTCTGGAGTTTTCTTATTAATTAACAATAAACTTAGTGTATATGTACTCCTAAATTTGATGAAAGTGATAGACAGCTCTGTCTCTCTTTATTCTGACATTTAACTAATTCAAAAGATATTTCAATATTTATTTATCCAAAACAAAACAAGTTTACCCTAAATTGATGTTGTACAGTAAAAATTTTTTTTTATGTTTTCTCCCTAAAGTGTAAATATCCAGTTTCAACTGTGAATATACTGCTGTGTATTGAAATTCCTCTTGTTTTGCATAGAAATATACTGAACAACATACAAAGCATAATATATAAAATAACATCTACCTGAGTTTTTTCTTTGAAAGAAGCTCCTTATGTCCATTCTTGTATGTCAGTGCATTACTGAAACAGATTTATTTAGCCGTGAAGGGAAACAACTGAAAATATGAAATAAACACACATGTAAGCTAAGACTCTCTAAAGAAACAGCTTTGTTGTTGTTTGACTTTTCATTTCGCCATTTGTTGATTCACTTGAAGAGCAAGTAACGTAATATGGGCCAAGTGATCAGTTTGATATCAATCTTTTGTGATACACCGTCATATTTACATTATTTGTACAGTACGAATGATTTGCTTTGGTATCTGGTCGAACTTAAGCTCTCCTCTGTCTGCAGCTAACTCGCAGGCAGCAGCTTCTCCCCCCTCGCTCACAGGCGTAAGTGCTGTGCTCAGTCGCCTCATGCCTGAGCTCAGATCATACCAAAATTAGGGGGAATTTATGAGCGCTATGTGCTTCGAATATTGTGTGTAGTTTTTGTTTTATACAGTTGTCAGTCAGGCATCTAACTATGAAACAAATTACACTCCAAAAGGCCCCGGGCTTCTGAAAAAATGACCTGGTCTTAAGCCCAGTAAGCTACTCCCCCGCTCCACCGATGGTTGAAATCTCCCGAACACTATGTCGATCTGAGAGGGCAAGACTGAGACCAAAGTCCGTCGAGACCAAGACCACGTACAAGTGGTCTCGAGACATCCAACTCTAGTGTATGGACATACTTCCTGTTCTTGAGTGGAACCGGTTATTTGCACATTGTTGTGAGCCTTCTGTGGTTGTACTTGTGAAGGCGTTTCCTGACTGTAAACCATAATGATGACACACCTACCTGTGTTCTTGACTCGGCTTGATGTTGTGATGGGATCACAGTTTTCTTTTGGTGTTTCAGCCAAACGATGACCTCATTCACTGAGATTGACACCTGACTGACAATCAAATGGAGAATTCCAGTAAAAAGCTAACACAGACAAGTTCAACTCTCTATTTTTTTTATCTGTTTTAAACAAAGGAGCAGGCCTCACCTGGCCATAAACTGCTTGTCAGTCAACTATTGAGTTATTTCTGGGCCTTTGAAAATGACAGACAGTGAAAAAAAATCTCTGACTTTTGTTAAATCCTTTGAATGAAAGTCTGCACTTTGATCACATGTTGATAGTTTGCTGTGATCTTTGGTGGTGCTTTGAGGCAAAACTACATAAACTGTGTCTTTGTCAAAAAAACGTATGGACTTAACTGGATGTGTACAAGTGTCAAAAATGTAAATGACGGTTGAATGTGTGTAAATTTTAGATAGAAAGCACTTAAGTGTAGAAAAAGGTGCTTGTGTGAGTGAGGCATAAAAAGCTCTAACAGAGCTCAAAACTGCGATATAAGAACCACTTCATTTAACACTGAAGAGACGACCAATCAGGGTAAAGGATACTGCTGATTAACGAATTACAGTGTAGTTAATATATTACAGGGGTACCCAGGTAACCAGAGCCTGTTTTCTTGGTTTTCTCAAAGACATTGTGAATATGATGAAAATAAAGTGGTGTTAGGTTAAGACTTCTGTGTGTGCATTATGCTATGAAACTTTAAATATGTGAGATTTATGTCACATCTGTAAAGTGTTTAAAGGTGTTCTTCACAAGCTGAGCTACCAGTTTACCTCACATAGACCCCCATTAGCCCAGCTAAACTGGGTTTATCTCCACATGCCTTCCAGCCTGCAGAGAAAAAGGGCGTTTATTCCTCTGCTGAAGTGAAGCAACTGACTGTTTTCTGTTTCTCTGTTTGTCAGCAAGATTATGCACACACTTCATAAAACTTACTTGAGAGCACAAACATAGAAAGAATCCAATACATGTTTCTCACAGATCTGGATAACTTTCATTAAAAGTGCAAACTGCACGGATAAGAAGGGAAATGAGAGGAATTAGGAGAATAAAAAGGCCCTTTAACAGCCCGACCCTTGATCATTTAACAGATTTTTTATGAACCAGATGGTTGTTTAATGAATACAATCGGTAGTTTTTCAGCCCAGTGTATGAGCACCCACCCCCCATTCATCTCCCCTCTGTATTGTAATCTCATTAGCGCAAGTTATGCAATAAACTAATGAGCTCATACTGCTTCCTCTGGGACTGTGTGTGATGGATACAGAGAGAGAGGAGAAGCAGATAACTGAGGGAAAACTACTGTGGAAAGTGATAAAGGGGGCTTAAGAGGGAAACCCAAAGAAACAGCAAAGAGAAATAAGAGAAAACGAGAACATCTGAGGAAAAATCGTGTTTCTGAACCTTACTATTAGTAAATGATTAATTAAGGAGTCAGTAACTTGAAAAAACAATTAAAGTAATTAAAGAAAATATAAAAACATATTTATATGTGATAAAATGTCATGACAATAAAAAAAGACCCTTAAATGTTACAGTAATGTAAGAACATGTTTGTGTGTTTCAGTGTTTATCACTGCGTCAGCCATGTTGGCCCCAACCCTCCCAGTTCCTGACTGTGTGAGAGAGAGACCCACGGTGGGGGGTTTCATATGTGAAAGGGCGAGCAAAGACATCTGAGCACGTGCCACCTGTGTGCGTGTGTGTTTGTGTTTGTCCATGTGTCAGATTTAAGCCCATGTGACCACTAGCTGACCTCAATCTTTATGCATAGAGCAGCTTAGTAAATCAGCGTGAGATTGGCCCCAACACAAAGAGGGATTAGCAAGTCTGCACATGATTGGATGCCTGCCCGATTGCTAACGAGACCCGAGACTGCAGCTGTTGACGACCAGCGCCGCCACCACTGCTGCTGTTTATACTGATGTTGATCTCTCCTCTCCTCTCCTCATCTCTTCTTCCTTTTTCCTGATATCATCCCTGTTTTTTTGTCTCAAATGAAACAATATCTTTCTTTTCTTTTTAGAAACAACTTCTTGCTCCGCAGGCTACTTCTTCGCTCACCTCTCTGTTTAAAGGACCAGTTCGTGAAATGCCATTTTTAGTGTGAGCCATTTACCATTTAGCTTAGCTTAGCATAAAGACCTGAAACACAAGGAAAGGCCTCTCATGGTTTTGTCTAAAGGCTGCAGCTCTTGGACTCATTTACTAACAGCTATATCCATTTTCTTAATGTATGATAAATCAAAAAAGACAAATAAGTCCCACTGAAATATTTAGACAAGCCATTACCAAAGTAAAGAGCGCTGTGGCCCATTTAGAAACCAGAAGCTCTGAAATCTTCACTTTAATCATTATATA
Source organism: Oreochromis niloticus (assembly GCF_001858045.2). Taxonomy (NCBI): domain Eukaryota; kingdom Metazoa; phylum Chordata; class Actinopteri; order Cichliformes; family Cichlidae; genus Oreochromis; species Oreochromis niloticus. The sequence continues at coordinate 43,236,249 of NC_031967.2, forward strand.
GGAGAAGGTGGTGTATTTCCTTGAAATTTTTATTGAAAAAAAACACAAGTAACACAGAGCGTTAGCTATAAATTGCTAATGCTAACCAGTTATATGCTAGCGTGACCAACCGTCCTCTTTTCCCCGGACATGACCACTTTTCACGTTCTGTCTGAGGCGTCCGGGGGGATTTTTGAGATGGATGAAAATGTCCGGGTTTTCCTATAGGCCTACAGAGGACCCATATCTGCAACGTCATCCCCGAACTGCTGTGTTGTAGGTGGTTGTTCCGTGCTCACAGATGGGACAGAGCACAGAGCGGCGCGCTGAAAAGATGCCAAAAGATGCCATAGCGCAAGTGTATCTTTTCAAACAAACTGCAAAAGAAGTTTCGGCGTAGTGCATGGTGTGCAGAGCTGGCACATAATGTTTGTGTGTCTAACAAAGGTGCCGGAGATGTTGTTGCTTACATAGACACAGAAAAACATAAGAAGGCTGTGCGAGGCGAAAATTCATCTAGTAAGTTGACTGAGTTCTTTGTTACACCTGGGAAAAACGAGGATGCTGTTGTATCTGCAGAAGAAGGTTGAGGTTGAGGTTAGAAACACCAAATGAGACAGCAGTAACCATTGCACAATACCTCACTGGTACCTCACTGGTAAGGTTTCTTATACAGATGAGGCATTATTTCTGTAACATTCTGTAATTCCACAGGTTTTTAAGTTATTTTTTTGCACTTGTTGACTTGTAAAAGCCTATATGACATTTTTTATTTCGCCATTCATTAACCGCACAGAGAAGGCATCTTTTAAATATGTTAAAATTTTCTTTAAACAAATGGTATTATTAAAATTCCTCATGACTGAGCCAAGTGTTCTCTTTTTTGGAAATCAAAATATGGTCGTCCTACATATGCAAAGTGTCATGGCCAATGTGTGACCCAAACTCATCCTGCAACAGAAGAGCAGCAAATTTCAGTCAGAATAGTGAGTACTATTACAAACTAACCTCCTCTTATTAACAGTTTAAATACACATGTTGTATAAATACATACTATTCTATAAATATGCAACAGTACATAGTTTCTATGAGTAATTTTCAAACTGAACTTCTGTTGTTACTGCAGGCCACCAGGGGGCTCCGGTCCCTGATTTACAGAAAGAAGGGAAGCAGAGAAGGCAGGAGGAAATGAACACTCTAGAAACACAAAGAATCATGAGAAAAACAACAAATATAACACGGACCACGACAGTGTTTGCCACAATCCACTTCCACCTTTAGTCAAAAGCATCCAGTAATTCGCCAAGTATTTATTTTTGTTGTGTTTCTGGATGAAATCAAAAAAAAAATCAGCATCGGTAAAATAAAATTTCAGCAGGAGTTGTGGCTCCAAAGTCAGCATGGATTTTTGGGGTTAGGGAACTAATGTTTTCAGGGACACAGTAGTAGTGTTAAATAATAAATAAAAATATGCTAAAGAAATGAATAATTTGAGTGAACTTATCATTTAAGATTGATAAACCCTTATAAGCCAACTTGGGGTTACCCCCACAGGCATCATCAGGGCCGATGCCCGTGCAGCTACCATTTGGGAAACCTGAAAACTATTCTAATTTAAACCATGCCTGTTGATTTACACTGAGGGGTTAAAATTGGTCGTTAAGGATACGGCGAAAGTCTTCAAATGTTGTCTCTCTTTTTGTTTCTTTTTGACCAAATCTGCTTCAGAATGTAAATTTTGAACACCTGTATGTGTGTGTTTGCTGCAGGTGCTGGCCACGGGTCTGTCCGGTCTGTACTCGTCTCTTCCGGCTCGGCTGCAGGTTTACAGCGAGGACTGGCACTCTCTGGACCAGGCGGACTGGCAGCAGGTAACAACCAGAGAGAGAAATCAAAAGTAGTGACAAAAAGGAGGAAGGATGTTTTCCTGTCTAGACTTGTACCTTTGTGTGTGGGGGGTGTATTTGTATTGCTGCCTGGGAGGTTTCAGTTTTAAACTGATACTTTGTGGTTTTTCCTCATTACTTCAGAGGACTGAAGATGAAGAGCTTCCACTTTAAGTACAGTTAATCTGTACTATGCTCAAGCATGAATGCCTTCCTTCCTGAATTGGCCAGACAACTAATTTTCCAGTATATCAATGGAACACTCGTGTACACAGTAACAGCTATGCAATGGTAATCTTAAATCTAAAAAGTGATATGTGCAGTATATATGCACAAGTATGAATTAGATAAATGTATGAAAAATAAAACAATATTAATTAATTAAACAAGTTAGTAACAGAATTAATGAGAATAAATGAATGAACACCTTGTGTTTGGGTCAACAGGTTCCTGCTCTGGTCCACTTTTTGCACTCTCTGGACTTTTGTAGTGCTGTTACCAAGGTAACACACACACACACACACACACACACACACACACACACACACACACACACTCCTTTATTTTTACTCTGTAAGTGTACATCTTTGTTGCCCTCAGGTGGCTCATCCGTCCATCCGCTCCCAGCTGCTTGGTTACATCTACAATGGCTTCCTGGTGCCTGTCCTCGCTCCGGCTCTGCACAAGGTATCACATTTCATCACAACACTGTAAAAAATGTCCCTGATAAAGTGCAGTAAAGTACAGGCAGCAAACCAAAAGAAATCTACAACAGGAACAGTTGCCTGTTATATAACACAGAGTTTTAAAGGATGATACTGTCAGAGGGTTTTGGTTACCAAACACAGTTATGTTGGTCTTCCTGCTGTAATAACCATAAATACTTTATTTATTCATGCAAAAACATTACACTTATACTCTATAGAGTGTAAGTTTGACCATACAGTAATTTCAGCTGTTTTTGTAGCCACTAAAGTTATTAGTGACCAGACAGGACTTTTATTTCCTCATCTTTTACATTTAGTCACCAGTAAACATCTCACAGGAAAGCTTTTAATACATCATTTTTACTGTAATTCCAGCAGAATAAAAACACCTGCATGGAATAGCTATTAATTAATCACATCCTGGTGTATGTAATCATTTGTCTGTCTGTGAGTAGCTGACGGTGGAGGAAGTGATGACTACCACAGCATACTTGGACCTGTTCCTGCGCTCCATCTCTGAGCCCGCCCTCCTCCAGACCTTCCTCTCCTTCATCCTGCTGCACACACACGACAACGTTCACATCCTGGACACACTGGTCAGCAGGGTCAACACACCTTTCCAGGTATCCACACAGTCATCTAATACAGCTGCTTCATGCTCTGTCATGCAGTAAATGCGATGACCTTTGACCTTTTGCATGTCCTTCAGTTGGGCACAGTGTCGCTGGCTCTGTTCAGGACTCTGATTGGGCTCTTCTGTGAAGATGTCATGCTGCAGCTGGTCTTCAGGTCAGTCTAACAGCAACTCACAGACACACATCTTTTAATTAGTGCTAATAAAATATTACAGTTTCACTAAAACTGGAACTTCACTGCAGAAAATGTATTATTTAGACGATCCATTTAAAACACCAGGAGCACAAACACTCTATGATGGTAAGACCTCACTGGTCATTGTCAGCTACAGCTTCCTTTATTGATAAAAGTGTCCAAGCTCCCAATTATACGCTGTAAAATGTTTACCCACAGAAATATCCATCGAGGCCACGACTTTTTTTTGTGTCAGACTGTAAACATGATTTTCTGTCTACAAAGGATTTTAACATGGGGAAACTGCACCTGTATGCCAGTTGTGTACAATATGCTTGGACTGAGTGTAACTGCTCTGTCTCTCCTCAGGTATCTGATTCCCTGCAGCCACCTGAGCAGGAAGCAGCGCTGCTTCTTGAAGCAGAGGGACTGTTACTCCTGCAGTGCTGCCTCCTTCCTACTGCTGATGCCCTCCTGGTGTCCTGTGCAGCTCCAAAACTCACTCACACAGTCAGAGCACATCCACTGGCCCAAAGGAACCGGTCAGTATGTTAGAGGGTAACTGCTTATTTATACATTAGCTTTGGTTGTACTGATCTGTTCCTCCTGAACCGTCTGTCAGATCTGTCAGTGTCAGACAGCGTTGGTTACTGTCGTGGGTCAGACTTCCTGATGGATGTAAACTACCTCCATTACCTCTGGGATGCCCGCCAGGCTATCTCCACTGCCCGCAGGTTAGTGTGCCTTTCTTCTTCTTCTACAAAAAGAGTATGGTTCAGCCTGGGTCTGATTACTAAAATTAAATGTGATTTGGGGGGATCTCATAGCTGGTGTACATGGTGCATTGCACCACTTACTGGGAAACATGCAGCAAACCAGAGTGTAAAACAGTGAAAGTGGTTCATAGTGTTATAGTGGCATCTGCTGGTCAACATATGCTATTACATTTGTACTAAAAACCCAAATGAAAAGAATGAATGAACTTTGATTGTTGTTATTGTATTCACTGGTGGTTTAAAAGTTCATAGTTTTGCTTTTCAAACTACAATTAAATAAGCGCGTACTGAACACCAGCAAGGCACATCTAAGGTAGGAGGAGTGAGACATTTGTGGTAATAGATAAATGTTGCCACAATAATGAGTTCGGTCTTTTATCTGATGGTGAAACCAAAATCAAACAAAAAAAAATGCACTCCTTATCGTTGTAATCTTAGGTGCAGGAAACAGACTAATCAAAGAAACGAGAACAACAGCTTACAACCACGCTAAGACTGAGCAACACTTTAAGTTACATGCTTGCTTAGTTGTTTATACTCTTTGTTTCTTAGGTTAGCATGCAAATATCTGATAATGGTTGGCTAATGGGAATGCCATTATTGTTTCAGATCTGAAAGTCTTAGTGTAAAAGTTTGCATAAATACATACTTTTAAGCTACCTGTCACAGTTTGCGGGGGCAGACCGTGTGTGGGTGTGTGAGGACCCAGGAGCAGACACAGGTGAGGAGACCAAAACTAACTTGAACAGAAAACGAGCCTTTTATTACAGCTGATAATCAGGGCAACAAAACAAGGCAGTAAGCACAGAGGCAAAACTAAACTCGAACCTAAACTGGGGAAAACTGAAAAAACTCAGAAAACTTCACTATAAAAACCAGGAAGACAATGACAAGGGGACTGTGATGACTATGAACAGGACATGAAGGAACTATAAACTTATACGTGAACAAGTAACATTACCTGCACAGAGTCCTGAAACCTGACAGGACATGAGGGGTGACACACAGACGGAACTAAAGAAACCTAGAAGCTTATACCAAAAGAATGAAACATAATGAATATCAAAATACAAGGAAAACACACAATCCTGGGTCACAGGACCTCATCACAGGATTGTGACACTACTGACTTTTAAACTACCATCCTAATGTTGTTTAGGCCCAACTCGGTACGCTCAGGACACGCGTGTGTCCCTACCTTTACCAATCAGAATATGGGCTGAAGGTCATGGACTGCCTTGCACTGGGTTTCATCACTTTGGGCCTCCATCCATGATCAATCCAGTGAATGGATTTGACTGGGATCTTAGTATTTATAATGTTAATGTAGAGCATTGCTGTGACAGAGCCCTGTGGTTATGATTTGGGGATTTTTCCAATTTAAATAAAAGTTATACACTGAGTAATTTCAGAGAAGTTTATTGAATCTTTATATTTTTTTCTTTGTTGGCAGGGCTTGCCGTTTATGGTCGGCTTCTTATGATGGCATCGACCCTCCACTTCAAGAGTATCGATCTGATACACCTGGTAACAACATGGAGGACGAGGAAGAGTTCATGCAGCGAGTCAAGAGCGACTCCATCTGCTCACTGGTTATCAGTCCTCCGCCCTCTGCCCTCTCACCTACACCATCCTCTTTAGATAACAGCCAAGCAGGCAGGGCCGGCTCCGCCCTTGAACTGGAGTGGGATGACATTTTTGCAGATGACAATCCCTTGCCTTCAGTTGTGGTAAACGTGGTGCTGGCGAATGGCGATGTATCATTGGAGGCAGATACATGCACTTTTCCACCAGCACCTCCCCCACTGCCTCCTCGACACATCCAGGAAATGCGGCGCAATGCAACCAAGCTGGTGCGCGGCTCTTATGTTGAAGAATCCGAGTTTCAGGATGATGTTCTTGTCTATGATCTCATTGCTAAAAAGGACGCAAAGGCAGCCATTTTGGATCGGATCATGCTGACAAATCGCCAATCCCGTGGGAGCATCTCGAAAGGACAGCGAGTTTCAGCAACAGCGACAACATTAACAACGATGTTAACAACAACAGGAAGGACGGTGATGGAAACTGTAAACAGCATTATGTCGACGAGGAGGAGGAGCGAGGATGCAGGAAAAGAAGAAAGAAGAAGGAGTGAGGACTGTGAAAAGGAGATAGGGAGAACAAAGGAAGACGAAGAACAAGAAACCAAAAGGATATTTGGACACAGAGGGTCACTGGGAGATCAGCTCTTTACCAATGGCTTTAATGTAAACAATGACATCATCGACGAATGTGATGATGCAGATGATGATATAAAGTCTTTAAAGCAAAACTGTCAAGTGATTGACATTACAGCTCATGTCAGCCATACACCTAGAGCACATCAGCAACATGAACATGAAAGCATACAATCACCCTCAACATGTTTAGTAAGAAACACTTTAACCAATGGCCATCATGAATCTGAATCATTTGACCGTCCCATATCTCCAAGTCTGCCTGACAACAACACAAACAACAATGACTTCCTGTCCCAATACTGTGAGCTCATGCTGTCATTAGGGGTAGAACCAGACTATGAGGACATCACAGATGATATTGACACATTCAGGAAGCGTGTCGAGGTGCTAAGGCAAAGACTTGAAGAGGACGAGGAAGAGCTTTGCACTGACTTTGGTTTTAGCTCCTCCGGGGATGACATTGGGGCAGAAGAAGAGGAAGAGATGATGCGAGAGGAAGAAGAAGTGGAGAAGAGCAGGAGCGACACAAAGAAAGGCGGCAGGAGACATCAAATTCCATTTACAGGTCTGTGCTTGTGTAAGATTTAAAGCAGCTTCACTGATTTATTAACCTCACTATACACATTTTTATAAGACAGAATGAGAAAGTTCCTTTTGTGTCAAATATTCATAATTTTTTCTAATTAATGCTTAACGTAATGTAGGTTTGCAACATGGTAACGTGGTCAAAAATAAATGTAGCCACTGAAAATTGAAAGTGATGCTTAAAACTGTTGGTTGGAGGTCAGTTGTAAGACTAAAAGACCCCTCCCCCCCATTATTTTACACCTGATGCAATGCATTTTCTCTTGACGTACACTAACCAGGTCCATTCATCAGTGTGCTGTTGTCTCGGCTGGAGAACCTTCTCGAAAACTCTATTGCTGTAAACCTGCTTGTGACAGGCATCCTGGCCCAGTTGGCATCGTACCCACAACCTCTCCTGAGATCCTTCCTGCTCAGCACAGACACACAAAACCAGCCTAACGTTCGCACACTTTACCAGGTAGGAGTCATACATCTGACACGTCTCATACATGTCAGATTGGATTTCGTGAATAAAAATGTTATGTTCACTTTCAATCTGTAGGTGCTGGTGTCGGTGCATGCTCAGATAGAGCGCTATGTGATGGCCAGACCAGACTATCCAGCTCTAGTCACTCAGGCCTGGAGGTTCTTGTTGGCAAAAGACCAAGATGGCAAATTCAGAGGTTAATAAGTACACATATAAACAGGATACAAAACAACATATGTTAAAGTTAAAGAAACAAGTTAGATAGTCTGCTTTAAATGGACAGTGTGATGGACAAGAGCAGGCAAGAGTCTCCGTCAGCTATGCTGTTTGCAGATGACATAGAATTGAATTGAATTGTATGGAGGACAGTGGAATATTGAATGTAGATGAGTTTAAATAGTTATAGTCAACCACTCCAAGCAACAGTGGGTGTGGAAAAGAGCTGAAGAAGATAGCTCAGAGTGGGCAGAGTGGGGTTTGTTTGTGGCAGAAAGGTAGCAGGAGGAATAGAAGTGAAAGATTCAGGGCAGACAGATTCAGGAGTAAGGATATGGAGAAACAGCTCAGGTTGGACAAAGTAAGAATGACTGAATGTCTTTAAGCAGCTGAGGAGCTGTGATGACATGACAGAGGATAAAAAAGACAAAGAGATGATCCACTGTGAAAAGTTGTACTTAAAAAAACGTAAAAGAGTTTTTAAGTCGAGAGCTCTTAATTTCACCAACTTATTCTGGCCATGCCAACAAACATCCTAATGTTTCGGCCTTGTGGCCTTCATCAGAGAATATATGGACTAGAATACATTTGTGAAACTGAGATTTGTTCATTTTTTACTTTTTGGTAGTCAACACTGGAGCCACAGATGAGTACATCTGCTTTTCTTAGCACTGATAGCGCTGGGCAAGCCTCTAACTAAGCTTGAAATACAATAATTTGTAGATGTTGTCAGGCCACATCTGAAAGTGTGAACACAGTCATTTATTAAATTGTTGCTATGTTAACATTATTGGCTTTACAACTCAAAAAACAATTATTGGAAAGTTACAGATAAAAAGTTTTTCAGTTTATGATACTTGTGTGTGTCCCTCAGAGTGCCTCCAGTCTCAGGGCGGTGACATCATCCTGGACCCATCGCTTCCCAATGGCTCTGTGAAGAACGCTCTGCCTTTGCCTCCTTTCAGTGTCTTGCCCCCCTGTCCTACTATTCCCCCTCAAGCCAAGAGCCGAGTCTTCGCCATTATCCTGTACGCCGAGTTCCTGAAGGAGTTGGCTGCCTTGGCCCAGGAGCACAGCATTGCCTTGGACTGTTATTCTGAGGAGTAACAAATGCAAACCCCTAGTTTAACTGTAAAAATCTGCCTCCCAGATTGCTGCTGATAAGATCAAGGATATGCTGTGACCACCAGCAAAAGACTAAGCTCAAGGAGAAAACATGTAGCATGAACTACTTTCCTCATCGAGGATTAATATAAGTGAATAATTTAAGTAGCTATAAATATTCAGATGTTGTGTATGTTCCTGACAACACTTGAAAACGTTGATGCTTTCTCCATGTGAATATGACTGATATTTATAAAATGATTTTGAAGGAGATGATTTTGAAGAATCAGTACTAAGTTTTATATATTTGTGGGATCCGTGAAAATAGTTTTCTACCATATTTTCTTAAATCTTTGCTTGGTTTTGTTGAGATGGAAAACACAAAGACATTGCATGCAAGACATTTTTTTCTTACTTTTAACACCAGCAATTTTTTTTCTCTTATAAAAGGAGGCAGTAAAATTTAACCTTGCTTATATTCCCAACATTTTCTTCTTTTCTTTTTTTACGTGTATGGTAGTTCAAAGACATTTCTAAACCTCAAATATCCATCCAACATCTGACATAGCAGTATGAAAAGACAGAATAAAAATGGACAGAGCTTCGGAGTCTGAAGCTAAAGCAGACCTCTCTTAAATCTACATTCTTTTTACTGACCACCAGGGGGCGGTGCATGTGGTTGCAAAAGGATTTCTGCTCCTAAAGAAATCTATGGGAAACCAGCTCTTCGCCCTTATTTCACTAAACACTTCCTAATGAATTTATGGTAAATGGTAAATGGCCTGTATTTATATAGCGCTTTAACAGTCCCTAAGGACACCAAAGCGCTTTACATATCCAGTCATCCACCCATTCACACACACATTCACACACTGGTGATGGCAAGCTACATTGTAGCCACAGCTACCCTGGGGCGCACTGACAGAGGCGAGGCTGCCGGACACTGGCGCCACCGGGCCCTCTGACCACCACCAGTAGGCAACGGGTGAAGTGTCTTGTATTTATAAGCTCATTCACTAATTTGTTGTGATAACGAGTAAAGCAGTAAGTTCCTTTTGCAAATTATTGTTATTATTATGGTCAGAAAAGATGATTATGGATGTTAGTTTGCTCATTTACTAATGACTAGTCATTTTTTAAAGAGTATGTGATGTTCCTTGGTTTTATAGTCATAGCCGCATCCACACCTTTGGTTCCTGTGATTAATTATAAAACCCTGAAGCACTGACTTTGAGGCTTCTCAAACTGATGGGCAAAGTCACAGTGCTTACATTTATCTTTTATACCATCTGTGGTTTGTCAGTGACAAACCCTCATCTTGAATCAGAGACATAGATCTCATGAAAGACAAGTGCAGACAATGTGGTCTGTAAAGTCCCAGCCTTGAACTGACTGTATGTACTGTCATCATCTGGGTGTTTTTCAAACTGTATGTGATAAACGAGGGGTGGATCTGACTGAGAAAGAGTCAACCTGTCAACAGGTCAATCATAAAATGCACTTCATCTTCTATTCAGTATGACCTGATGACCAGCGATTGTGACAATAAAGTCATCAGGGAAGTGTTCCCAAGGTTACAGAGCAATGAAGCCTTTCCCATAGATGTATACTGTATGCAACCAGTTGCCTGAAGGAACTGCCTAGTGTGTCACCACAACAAGAAAAATGGAAGAGAAGGTTAAAGGATGGTAGAATTTTTACTTGTTTTTTTAGTGATGTTTTTCTAAACCTGATCATGAGTAAAAATGAAAGATATCTCACCTATGTCAAGATTAAAGGCCTCACACAGGATGGAAATCCCAGGCAGGAAAGTATAGCTCATGAGAGAGATTATATCAGATTTTTCACTTCCTGATGACACTTATCTGTAGCACGATCAGTTGCACTACATAGCATAGTGGAAAATAAGGCTATAGTGTTAAAATGAATAGATGTTTCATCAGTACTGTCTTTATTATTCTCATTAGCATCCAAAATATCATTACTAATATACAAGACACTGAGTGTTGTGAGATTAAGCACCTTATTTGTCCTTACTGTTGTTTTATTGCTGTTTGTATTTACCAGACTGGCTCATGTGCCTGACAAAGCCATTCTAGGTGTACAGTAATTCATTTTAGTTTTGCTTATGTGTATTTTTTGAACATTTTGAACCAGATGGAGGAAATTTTAATGCTGAAATTCAAACAAAGTGAGTGACAATCCTTGAAACAGTATCTAAAGTGTCAGGGTTGCTCTGATCAGTTGTGTCTTCCTCTTTATGTGTTTTTGCTGCTGTCTTCATATGCAAACAAACACACAGGTAAAGTATCAAAAGCCTTACTTCAGCTGACTAAAATATTAGTGCAATATATAATGATGCAAAGACAGTGGATTTTGATTTCCCATGCAGATATCAGATGTTAATTTTTCTTTTAAACCTCTGTGAATGTGTTTTGTTGTTGTTAATATAACATTTTAAACTTCATGTTTGTCTTTAAGGTGAAATTTTTTCCACGTTGTGATGCTCCTGTGCTTTTGTCTTTGCTGCGTTGTTAGTTGGAAGAAAAAGAGATTTGGGTTCCTGCTTACATAGTTTTCAGGTGGCAAACACGGTCACCGATCTGACTTCAAACACTTAAGTCACAAGTAAGAAACCATGTTTCTCTCTATTTATAAGCAGTAATGGATGAGGTCTGTATGTAGAAGCCACAGTTTCACCCATGTGCACACTGCCTGTGAATGCATCTATCAGATTCTCCTCCAACTGAGAACTGTTACTCAAAACCTATACTAATAAGTATATTGACAAAAGTATTCCCTCATCCATCCAAATTATTGAATTCAGATCTTTCAGTCACTTCATGGGCACAGGTGTATAGAATCAAACACCTAAGCATGCAGACTGCCTCTACAAACACCTGAGAAAGAATGGGTTGCTCTCAGGAGTTCAGTGAATTTCAGTGTAGTACTGTGATAGGATGCCATCTGTGCAACAAGTCCAATTTCCTCACTACTGAATATTCCACAGTCAACTGAAAGTGATTGGGAATGACAGAAACACAGTCACAAAGTGCTAGGCCACGTAAAGTCAGTGGGGTCAGGAGATGCTGAGGCACATAAAGTGAACTGAGGACTCCAACTTTCTGCAGAGTCAATTGCTGCAGACCTTCAAATGTCATGTGGTCTTCAGATTAGAATGGGTTTCTATGGACGAGCAGCTGCATCCAAGCCTTACATCACTGGATGCAGTGGTGTAAAGCACACTGCCACTGGACTAGCACAGTGGAGAGGTGTTCTCTGGAGCGACAAATCACACTTCTCCATCTTTCAAGGTGATTGAGGAGCCTGGGTTTGGTGCTTGCCAGGAGAACAGTACTTGTCTGACTGCACTGTGCAAAGTGTAAAGTTTGGTGTGGAAGAGCCTGATTGACCTGCACAGAGTCCTGACCTCAACACAAAAGAACACCTTTGGGATGAATCAGAGTTGAGACTGCGAGCCAGGCCTTCATCAGTGCCTGACCTAACAAATGTACTTCTGTAAGAATTGTGAAAAATTCCCATAAACAGAATCCTAAACGTGGGGGGAAACATTCCCAGAAGAGTTGAAGCTGTTTTCATTGCAAAGGGTGGGCCAACATCATATTAAACCCTTTCGGATTAAGAATGAGATGTTAGTCATGTGCCTGTGAAGGCACATAAGATAATACTTTTGGCAATATAGTGTACCTGACTGAAGTCTGACTCTGAAGCTGATCTGCCTACTGTGTGACGCTGTTTGCACCAGCTGGTGAACGTTTGCTCAGATCTTATTCTTCTTGTCACCAGTGTTACATCATCTGCTTTGAAATAAATTATTACCAAGATGATACAACTTGACACAGAAAAGATTTTTGTTTTACATCTTGGTCGTTTCTTCTTGTGGTATAAATAATGTTTGCATTTTAGTTTTTGCAATCAGTGATAAAGTCTGGTGCCTAACCCAAAAGAGAGATTTTTGCACTTACATTGTGCAGCAATCAGCAGTCTACGTTTTGCTGTATTATCACATTATCAGGTCCTGTACATTTATAATCTGGCAACACTTAAGTCATGTACATATAGGCATGTATATATTAAACTAATTACTCAGCATGAAGCAGTGTTAAAAGGTGAGACCAATCAGGGAATCGGAGGAAGACAGACACAGGAAGTTAAACATTACACATGAGAAAAGCTAACCTTCAAAGTAAGATCTGTTGAAAATAAGTCATGGAAAAGTAGGAGGACCACTAGAGTAAAAAGCATCCTCTGGATAAACATGTGAAATCTGTACAAAAGACCTGTAACAAAAGCTGCAAATATCGACCTCATGGTGGCCCTGATGTGAAAATCTAAGCTTTACGTAAGTCTGCAAGCAATAACAAGTCAGCTGATGTAGTTCACTGTGGTTTAGCTAGTTCCTGTTTTTGTATATACAAGACTTACTGAATGAAGAGTTCAAGCAGACATCAAGGTGACAGCCGTCAGTCACGAGGAGAAGATTGGTTTGAAATTTTCACATCAAATTTGTCAGAGAAGAAGAACAAAGCATTAACGGATGATGCCAACGATGACACTTTGCCTGCTGTTGTGGGTTCTTGGTGAGTGAGTTAAAACTGTGCGTGTGGTTTACTGTTTTGCTTTTAAATGGCATCATGGTAGGGTGCGTCTCAGTCATGATTCGTATTGATGGGGTTCCAAGGCGAGATCTGGGGAGATGTTGATCATTAAAAGTACCTTTAAGTGTCGGGAACATGTAGGTTATATTTAATCTTTGCGACTTCTAAAGTTCAACATTTGAGCGTGAGCAGATCTTTTTTTGTGTATTAGTGTGTAGTTTCAGATCTGCGTAAGTTCTATCTAGCTTACCTGAAAGAACCACCTTAAAAATGCTTTAAAAGGTGTTCTTTTTGGCTCATTTGCCAATAGTTTTCAAACAGCTCAGACAAAAGAAACACTTATAATAACTGTTGTTAATTATTGGTGAATTAACATTTATTTAACCTTTCATGTGGTTTACTAGTAAGAAAAACTACAATTCTAACTATTAATGCTTAATTAATATATGATAGGTTGTATGTGTTATCAAAAATAATTATATGCAGTATTTTAGACATATTGTAGCTGTAAAGAGACAATATAAAATAAGGTACATGTTTCATACGCATAAAAAAGAAAGTAAAGGCTTTCTCAAGATCAGGGCATAATAAAAATCATGTGGTCCTCCGCAAGTCATAACATTTTTGAGACACATCCTCAAATGAACAACATGTGACATTACACTATGTTACTATTTATACAACAAAACCTAAACCAAAATACAGAAGTAGAGTGTGAGAAACAACCTCACTGAAAGCTAGGAGCTGTATATAAGCAATAAATAAAAATTGAAAGTAATCATTTGTTATTTTCAAAAACCCACATTTTATTCACAAGAGAACATAGAAAATATATCCAATGTTTAAACTGAGAAAATGTAGCATCTTAGGAAAATATACTAGCTTATTTAGAATTTGAAGGCAGCAACATGTCTCAAAAAAGTTGCAAAAACATGCAACAAACTAATAGAAAAGTAAGTGTTACTGGTAAATGGACTGGTTCTTATACAGTGCTTTTCTACTCTATCCCAAGGGTAGTCATCCTAGAACACTAGCTCCAAGGCGAGACCGTGCAGTGCTGAGAGAAACATACAAGAGACACTTCTCAGACACTATAGGCCACTGCACACTAGTGGTGGAGTAATGATTTGGCCTCATTTCGCAGCCAAAGATAAAGTTTAGCTGAAACTGGGTCATGCAGTAGGAATCTGGTCCCAATCAGATCAGCAAATCTGCAACATGATGGCTGAAAAAGAAAAGACTCAAGTTCAGACCTTAACACAATTTAAATGCTGTGGAGGAACCTCAACAGAGCCGGACTGTCAGACACCGGTGTTTAATGAAACACAAAGCACCATGTACCACCAGTCCTGGGAGATGGGACGTATTTTAACCCAATTGCTAACTTTTATAAAAGGTTGACATGAAGATAGAAAAAAACAAACCCTTTGTAGAAAACACTGATATGCAGCCCTGTGACCTCATACAGATGTATTACTATTATGTAGTATCATGTATATGTTATTGGGTCATTATCATTGATTCATTCATTTGTCTATTGCTTTATTGTTTCGGCTGGATGTTATTTTAAATACGTTATAATGTGTACTAGCTTTATATCTTTAGCATACACTGTAATATATTAGCACATGCCCAGGAGACACGGTCAGTTGGCTGTACCAACTCCTGTGGCTCCTTTCAGTGTGGAGGAGTAGCAGCTTTACTCTGCGTCTCTTTCAAATGACCAAGATCTTCTCTCTGTTGTTATGCTGAGCCCAGGATTCTTCAGAGGAAACTTGTATCCATGATGTCATTCGTTCGGTCATAACTTACAGCTTTAGAATGTAGAATGACCTGAAAATCATCAACCTCAGTTTTCACACATAGGTCTCTCTTCACCACAGCAAACTGGTATAGAGTCGCACTGGTCCACCAGTCAGTTTCCTGTTCCACTCTCTGGTCATTCATGAACAAGACTCTGAAATACTTAAACTCCTCAGCTTGGGGCAGCAGCTATTTTTTTTTATATGTTCATTCAATTGTTTAAATGCTATATATATATTTGGGGCTACAACTTTACTTGATCTGCTATTTTTGTTTTTATATCCCTGAAGGTACTGGAGTTATTTTATCAGAGGGAGATGATCCACCTTTTGATGATGAAGGTTATACTAATTTTTTTACTTATGGCGAAATAAATTCAACCTTAATAATAAATGACACTGAAGTGTTGCTTTCTCGATCGTCATGTAATATCTGTCTCCTCTGCTCTATGTCTATAGTTCTAATTTGTAAATATCTTTACATGATGCTGACTCCAAACATACTGTACTTCTGACATACTAGTGAAATAGACTGCTTAACAAATTTATTGGACCATAAGTTTATGAACAGCATTTGTAATTACCAAAATAGTTGTATCTGTTTCTGCAGTGGTTAATCCATCACTTTATGGATGCTCTTTAATCAAAATGATATGTTGATGGCAAAATCAAATCAGGTCCATAAATATTTGGACAGAGACAACTTTTTTTGTAATTCTGGTTCTGTACATTACCACACTGAATTTTAAATGAAACAGCTCAGCTATAAATATAAATATAAATATCCATCCATCCATCCATCCATCCATCAATTCTCTTCTGCTTATCCTTGGCATGGTCTCGGTGGGGATGGAGTCTATTATTACTATTTTTATTGAATGTTTAATGAGTAAATGTAACAGCTTAACTTCAGTTGTTATTTCACTTTCAGATTATCAAAGTGTTGATAATGATGTTGGCAGTGGTGAAATTCCAGAAAAAGACAGGACACCCTCCTCAGGTAATGTTAGCCTGCTCTGGCCTGTGTTAACAATTCTTGGTTGTTTAAGTCAGAAGTGGATGTTTTGAATGGGATTGGGGTTCAGTTTGAAGGCCTGAAAAAATAAAAACAGCCAACTAACCATGGTGTACTTATTAATTATAAGTAAGGGATGGAATGTAGTTTGCCCTGGAAATGATCAAGTTCACTTTCCATGCTTATTTCTCTCTTCACCATGACAAACTGGTAAAGTGTTGCACCAGTCTGTCAGTCAATCTCTGGTTCCACTTTCTGGTCATTCATGAACAAGACTCCAAAATTCTTTAACCCCCCCCCCCCCTTGGAGAACCAACTAATTTTTAACTTGGAGTGAGCACTTGACCCTTTTCTGAGAGGCATACACTCAGACTTGGTGGTTGTAGAAACAGGTCATCTACAAATCTGAATGTTGATCGTTTGTTCCCGAGCTCCCCCTATCTGGATATTGATTTATATTTGTGTTAGACACCAAAGAGCTGGTTCCCCAAGTGCATCTACTGATTTTTGAGTGTCTGTGTGAATGTGTTTAGGCTTGTACTAAAACGTGCTTTAAGTACTCAATTAGAGAAGAAAAGCCCTCTGCAAATACCAGTCCATTTATCATCTAGCAGAAACAAACAAGACTCAAGTTCTTCTTGAGTTTTTTCAAAAAGATTCAAGATGAACTGAATTTAGATTAAAAAGTTAATAAAAGAAGAATAAATGGCTTCTAAACTTTGCTTTACTGATATTGTAATGAGTAGCTGCTCATAAAAAAATCTTCATGACAGCATTTTCTTCAACAGTGGGGAATTTGTTCCTGTCTGAGTGTATTGTAGAAAAAAAATGCTTTTTAGTTGTTATTTATATAGCACCAAATCAAACCAACAGTTCCCTCAACGTGCTTAATATTATAGGCTAAAGACTCTACAATAACAAACAGAAACACCAACAATCACATAACCCCCCATGCGGAAACATTTTGGTGAAAGTGGGAAGGAAAAACTCCTTTTAACAAGAAAAAACCTCCAGCTGGACCAAGCTCAGGGAGGAGGAGCCATCTGATGGAATCATTTGAGGGTTGAGGGAAGGGAGGCAGGACAAAAGAACCATAACGTTACCAGAAACATAGAAGAAAAAACACAGCACAGTGAGGGTACAACACAACACAGAGCACGGCAAACACAGGCCTTAATACACATTGGAGTAATCAGGGAATGGGAGACAGGAGAAAAACACAGCTAGGAGAAATTAGACCTACCGAGACAAGGCAAGCAAAAATAGAAACACTGACATGAGACACGGACTTTCAATGTAAAACAGGAAACACAACAAGCACAGAGTGAAACTGAACAAAGGAAACACAGAGCACAGAGACAGGAGTGACATCAGACATGACCGGGGAACGAAATAAATTATAATAATACATAATCAGGGAATTTAACTTAAACAGATACAAAACACTGGGTCACTGACGCAGGACCATGACAGTTTCCTTGAAGATGTTTTCACCCCTCATTCAAGAAGCTTTTTCAGTTCAATGAACAATTTGTGGACAGTCCCGGATTTTAAGCCCTATGGGAGTGTCCAAAGGCATTCTTGGCATGGATCATGCCAAATTTGTGCTTTTCACCTCAGTTTTAAAAATTTGGGGGAAATCAGGAGTTTTGAGATAACTAGAAAGGATTCACCTTGTAACCTTCCTAGAAAGGTGATGATATCTGATGCACTTAAAAGCAAATTTCTATCAAAGCCACATAAGGTTCTCACGTACCTACTTACCTAAGGTAGAATTGCACTTCCAATTTTCCTTAATTTCCAGTGTCAACGAAAGCTGCTTCACAAATTCTGGCTTACTGTCAGCTATTAGGTGATTCTCTGTGGTACCATTAGGTCTTTTGCATAACCTCTGAGTTTCTTCCCCCTTCTGAAAGCTTCTAGCTAGCTCAGAATTAGGCATGCTAGCTGTTTTTTCTGCTAATGAGGAAATGTTGTTTTGCATGATTGCCTTCTGTCTCTCTTCGCAGCTCCCAGAAACCATGGACTGAAAACAGCTGGTGCTGAAAATGCTGACCTCTCTTCCCTTGGCCTGAGCTATGTTCTTTTAGCTTTGTGTATGCTAGTATAAAAAAAAAAGTTTGTTTGTTTTTTCTTTTGAAAAGTGTGAGCTGCTTGTAAATACACAGGAAACCTGTTCACCCCCCACCTGCAAGTTTTATCATCCTGCTCTTACTAAGCTGATTAGTGGTTTGGTTGTTAAAGTGATTACTTCTGTGTTTCTCGCCACATGATCATATCACACATGTTTATGAGCTACTGATATTCAGCATCTGCAACCACAAATCCACTAAGAGCGAGGTGTTCCGTTTTATTTTCAGATGAATAAGCCATTAGAAATAAAACAATCTTTATTTTTCACCAATTCTAACCAAGAAAACTTCAGATTGGCACATAAGCTGCAAACACCTGACATATAAACCATGAAAACTGTGCCTTCTTTATTGGTGCAGTCACCTTTTCTAGGTACGCAAATTTCAGGGTTGAATCCCCCAGTTGCCATCATTGTAATTACTCATGCATGCATGTGGTATATTTTAAAGAACTCACTGACATTTGTGTGTGTGCAATCATCTTGGACTGGCAAGGGTTTGAAACTCAAGTTGGTCCTCAGAGTACACAAACTGAAACCTGCTAGTTTCAAAGTGCAGGTGAGCTGCTGTAGAAGCAACAACATCTACCCATTGTTGGGTGTACATGAAAACAAATGAGAGAAGAAGATGTGTGACCTGTAAAGCCCTTGTGAACTTGTAGTAAGTAGTAAGTCTAAATTTAAATACATACAGGGTTTAAAATGACTTTAAAGTTCAAATTTCCTCAAGACTGGCCTGCACAGAGTCCTGACCTCAACCCGATCGAACACTTCTGGGATGAATTGAAGTGGAGACTGTGAGCCAAGTCTTTATATCCAACATCAGTGTCTGACCTCACAGATGCACTTCTGGAAGAATGGTGAAAAATTTTCATAAACTCTCCTAAACCTAAGTTGAACATGTTTGGGCCAACATCATATGAAACCCTGTCACTCAAGTTCACATGCATGTGATGGCAGAGAAGTAAATACCTTTGGTTATATAGTGCATGTAAATCTGACCACTGCGCTGTTAATACTCATATTAAATAAAGGAACAGCTCAAAGAACAAACAGTATAAATTCACTTTGTTCACTTTGTGTCAGGGCTGGCTCTGTGACTCAGCACTTTCAGCTGGTTTTGATCTCTTGTTATATTTTGAAGATAATGCGGAGTTTGGGATTATTAATTGGCTGTGAATTTTAGTTCAGTCTGTTTCACCCAGGCCTTCTGTGCTATTTGTTATGTATTTCTTGTCAGCGTGTTTCATGTTGTCAAGCCTGTGTCGTCACATCTACGTCTCTCCATGTTTCCTGTTTTATTTTGAAAGTCTTGTGTTTCTTTGTTTAACGTGTTTTACTCTTCTCCTGTGATGTCCTTATGTTCATTTGAGTCAGCTGTTTCCCCGTGTGTTTCCACTTCCCCTGTGTGTATTTAAGTCCTCCTTCTTCCTTTGTTCTGTGTCAGGTCGTCAGTTTTCCTGCCCTCTGTGTCACTTCAGGTTTCCAAGATTTTCATGATTTTGTTCAGGGCATGTTCATGTGTCTAGTTCGTGTTTGTATTTCACAGTTTCTTTCATAGCTGCACAAAATCATGTTCATAGTCGTCATAGTCATTTCAAGTGTTTCCAGTTTAGGTTTTAGTTTAGCCCTTTCCACTGTTCATGTTGTTTTGTTTTGTTTTGCACTCTTGTCATAAGCCCTATTAAAGTCTCGCGTTTTGTTTAAAGTTCTGTACCGTCTCCTCCCGTCTTCTGCGTTTGGGTCCACTATTCTGCTCACAACTCACAGTCAGCTCCCGCTGGCCGTGACACTTTGTCCTACTTCACTTATTCAACAGAAGAAAAATTCAACATAGTAAATGTTTTATACACAATTTTTCATCACAAAACAGTTATATGGTAAATGGCCTGCATTTGTATAGCGCTTTACTCAGTCCCCTAAGGACCCCAAAGCGCTTTACACACTCATTCACCCATTTACACACTGGTGATGGCAAGCTACATTGTAGCCACAGCTGCCCTGGGGCGCACTGACAGAGGCTGCCGGACACTGGCGCCACCGGGCCCTCTGACCACCACCAGTAGGCAAACATGGGGTTAGTATCTTGCCCAAGGATATTTGGCATGCAGCCTGGAGCAGCCTGGGATCGAACCACCGACCTTCTGATTAGTGGCTGACCTGCTCTGCCACCTGAGCTACAGCCACAGTATATGTCTCATACTGTGTTTTATTTATAAAGAAAGAAAGCTTCATATGTATTGCTGTTGTTATTTACGACGTCACTGCTTTCCATCATCCTCACTGCTGATTTTTCTGAATAAATACACATGAAAATTGGAATTATGTGCTGAAAACACAAAGCTACTGTGTGTCAGCAACATGACTCCAAGCTTCTAACTCTAAGCACAAACACCGCTTTAGCAGCAAATCAGCATAAAGGTCATCATTTAGCACTCGTCTTTAAAATACAACACCGTGGTTTCATTAGGTCTCAGTCATGTTGCACCTGTTCAAACTTGGAAGAACAACTCAGTCACGTGTCAAAATATTAAAGAGACCTCAATTGACTTTCGCAGGTGTTAAATAAAAAAACAACATAGCAGGAAGAGGAAGAGGAAGAGGAAGAATAGGGTAGGAGTAGGGTAAGGGTAAGAGCAGACCTAGGAGGAAGAAGATCATTTACAATATTTCCCTGTTCAGCTGAACACTTTGAATTGCTCTAACTAATGTTTCTTTTAGTACCTTTTTACAAATCTGGTTTTCTTTGTGTTTCTAATTTTACTTAAATTACATGGGTGGGTTTTGCCACATACTGTGTAAAAGAGGTAACATCTGTGCTACACATTGAGTTGGGAGTTCCCAGCAGTCCTGCTTAAGTATTAGTTCAGTTCATTAATTTTAGTTTTGGGGAGAATCCTGGGTCAGATGGTGGCTGTCATATGGTGTTCTTCCTCTTTTTTTTTTTTCAACCGTGGGTCCTCTCTCTTATTTTGTCAAGTACATTAAGTTTCTTGAACTATAGTTGTGTTTCCCTTAAGGCATGGTGTTTAGTGATTGCGAGACTCACTAACAGAACTATGAGAACTGTGCGTGCTGGATGTTGTATGTTTGGTGCTTGCAAATAAGCCAAACACATGGCAGCAGCTCAGTGGATTTAGGCATGTAGACATGGTGAAGAAAACCTGCTGAAGTTCAAACTGAGCATCACAATGGACAAGAGGGCTGATTTAAGATGGACTGTCTGAGTATTTCAAATGGTATTGCTAATCTGCTGGGATTTTTTTCACACATCCTTCTCTAGGGTTACAGAGAATGAGCTAAAAAAGAGAAAATATCCAGTGAGCAGTGGTTCCTTTCAGAGGAGAATGTCCAGACTGTCACGCTGATTAGAAGGCAGCAGTAACTCAAATAACCACTCGTTACAACCAAGATATGCAGGAGAGCATCTCTGAATGCACAACACGTTGAACCTTGAACTAGGTGGGTTATAGCAGGGGCTTGTAACCAAACCGGATGCCACTCCTACCAGCTAATAACAGGAAATTAAAGCAAGAGTTTCTACAAGATAGAAAAATGTTGCCTGGTCTGATGAGACTCAATTTATACAGCAACATTTAGATGATAGGGTCAGACTTTGGCCTAAAATGAATGAAAGCTATGCACTATCACAAAACTTGTCAACAATTCAGACTGCTGCTGGTGGCACATTTTTAGTCTGTGGTACCAATGCAGCATTGTTTCAATGCCACAGCCTACCTGGGTTATGACCACAGTACAGGGAGTGCAGAATTATTAGGCAAATGAGTATTTTGTCCACATCATCCTCTTCATGCATGTTGTCTTACTCCAAGCTGTATAGGCTCGAAAGCCTACTACCAATTAAGCATATTAGGTGATGTGCATCTCTGTAATGAGAAGGGGTGTGGTCTAATGACATCAACACCCTATATCAGGTGTGCATAATTATTAGGCAACTTCCTTTCCTTTGGCAAAATGGGTCAAAAGAAGGACTTGACAGGCTCAGAAAAGTCAAAAATAGTGAGATATCTTGCAGAGGGATGCAGCAGTCTTAAAATTGCAAAGCTTCTGAAGCGTGATCATCGAACAATCAAGCGTTTCATTCAAAATAGTCAACAGGGTCGCAAGAAGCGTGTGGAAAAACCAAGGCGCAAAATAACTGCCCATGAACTGAGAAAAGTCAAGCGTGCAGCTGCCAAGATGCCACTTGCCACCAGTTTGGTCATATTTCAGAGCTGCAACATCACTGGAGTGCCCAAAAGCACAAGGTGTGCAATACTCAGAGACATGGCCAAGGTAAGAAAGGCTGAAAGACGACCACCACTGAACAAGACACACAAGCTGAAACGTCAAGACTGGGCCAAGAAATATCTCAAGACTGATTTTTCTAAGGTTTTATGGACTGATGAAATGAGAGTGAGTCTTGATGGGCCAGATGGATGGGCCCGTGGCTGGATTGGTAAAGGGCAGAGAGCTCCAGTCCCACTCAGACGCCAGCAAGGTGGAGGTGGAGTACTGGTTTGGGCTGGTATCATCAAAGATGAGCTTGTGGGGCCTTTTCGGGTTGAGGATGGAGTCAAGCTCAACTCCCAGTCCTACTGCCAGTTTCTGGAAGACACCTTCTTCAAGCAGTGGTACAGGAAGAAGTCTGCATCCTTCAAGAAAAACATGATTTTCATGCAGGACAATGCTCCATCACACGCGTCCAAGTACTCCACAGCGTGGCTGGCAAGAAAGGGTATAAAAGAAGAAAAACTAATGACATGGCCTCCTTGTTCACCTGATCTGAACCCCATTGAGAACCTGTGGTCCATCATCAAATGTGAGATTTACAAGGAGGGAAAACAGTACACCTCTCTGAACAGTGTCTGGGAGGCTGTGGTTGCTGCTGCACGCAATGTTGATGGTGAACAGATCAAAACACTGACAGAATCCATGGATGGCAGGCTTTTGAGTGTCCTTGCAAAGAAAGGTGGCTATATTGGTCGCTGATTTGTTTTTGTTTTGTTTTTGAATGTCAGAAATGTATATTTGTGAATGTGGAGATGTTATATTGGTTTCACTGGTAAAAATAAATAATTGAAATGGGTATATATTTGTTTTTTGTTAAGTTGCCTAATAATTATGCACAGTAATAGTCACCTGCACACACAGATATCCCCCTAAAATAGCTAAAACTAAAAACAAACTAAAAACTACTTCCACAAACATTCAGCTTTGATATTAATGAGTTTTTTGGGTTCATTGAGAACATGGTTGTTGTTCAATAATACAATTATTCCTCAAAAATACAACTTGCCTAATAATTCTGCACTCCCTGTATACAAATCTTCTGATGGCTGCTTTTAGCTGGATAATGCACCATGTCACACAGTGTCACAAAGTTCACTCTACTTAAATGACTCAGCAGTCATCAGATCTCAATCCAATAGAGGACCTTTGGGATGTGGTGGACCATGAGATTTTCATCATGGACATGTGTAACTGTGTGATGCCATCATGTCAATATGAACCAACATCTCTCAGCACGGTTTCCAGGACTCTGTTTTTATTAGTGCCATGAAAAATTAAAGAGGTTCTGAAGGAAAAAAGGGGGTTAAACCAGTTACAGTATAGCAAGGTGTGCTTAATAAATTGGCAGGTGAGTGTAAGCGGTTCAGGTTTAGTATAATAAATCCATATTTCTACATAGTTTCCATAGCTTGTGGGGATAGGTTAATTGGAAAATCCAAATTGCCTCTAGGTGTGAATGTGCGAGTGAATGTGAGTGTGAATGGTTGTCTGTCCCTGTGTGTTGGCCCTGCGACAGACTGGCGACCTGTCCAGGGTGTACCCCGCCTCTCGCCCTATCACAGCTGGGATAGGCTCCAGCGCCCCCCGCGACCCTGAAAAGGATGAGCGGCAGTGAATGGATGGATGGAATTTCCATTGGATGAACAGAAGAGGAACAGAAGATACTGAATCTGGTTGTTGACCGTTAGTCTCAGTAATAACTCACAAAGAATAAAAATTAATACAAGACTTTCAAGTTAGCTCTCAGAACTGTGCCTTTCTAGTTCATACAGTCACCACAGGTATGTAAAGGTCCAGGGTTTGAATCCCCCAGTTTCTACCAGAATAATGATTCATGCGTGTGATATTTTACAAAGTGCTCGTTGACATTTGCGTGCCATCTGCTCGGACTGGCAAAGGTCGAAAGCTGAGTTGGTCCTCAGAGTATGCAAACTGAAACCTGCTGGTTTCAAAGTGTACGGGAGCTGCTGTAGAAGCAACAGGTTCTGACTGTGGTCAGCTAGCCACAAATAGGCCATGTGTGTCATTTTCACAACTAGTGAAGAAAGAGTTAAAATGTAGTCATGGTGAGATTCAGTTAGTTACTTTGTCCGGTTTTCTTCATACAAACCAACAAAAAAATGGTTGCTTTATATTCTTTCTACATCTCATCAGCTGTATATGTCTCATAATATGATTTATTTATTTTTATAACTACTCATTGTTATGTACACCTCTGTCTCCTGAAATATTTACCATCCAGCTACTGAGCTGACTATCGTTCTTTTTAACCTGCTCTCTCCTCTCTGACTCATGCCTTGTGCTGATTGGTTGCAGGAAATCATGTTCATGCTGGTTGGCTCACCTCCATCAGCTCCAGCATTATTCCTCACTTGGTCTTTGCTGTCTTGTTTATCAGTTATGAGCTGAGCTGGGACTTACCAGCGGTACTGTTTTCGTTGATGGTTGTCAGTAATATTAGTTGGGGTAGACGTCTTTAGCCACAAACCATTGTGTGGCCGTTCTTCTTCCTCTTTTGCTTGATTTACCTCAGGGGTCCCATCTGGCTTGATTTTGATTCAGTGGCTGAAAGCTAATATGTTTGTAGTATTATTTTTAAGATTTCAAATGTTGCTGAAAATGAAAGCGAGCTGACATGATGTATCGTTTTTAATCTTTCAGTTTCCTCCACAAATACCGAGTCATGACTGCATCTGTTTCCTGGGGGCAGTTGTGGCTCAGGAGGAGGTATAGTGGGTTGTTTATCAAATTACATTGCATGCATGTTAACGTATCCTTGCAGTGCGTGTGTGTTAAGACAAGGTGTTTTGTTTTAGAAGTCACTAAATGGGCGTAATTGGGTGAATGTACTGAAAGCACTGTGAGTGGGGCTGAGATGTTCCCAGAGAGGTGGAGTCCAAGACCCGAGCCGACATGTTTAAACCATGTTTAACACAGCGGCTCAAATTTGATCTGAAATTACTGATCTTGATCTTGCTCTGCCTCTCAAATTGTTGCCATCCTTTATCAGTGTCATCTTTGCAACATCAGTGATGTCTGTGCTGTAGTTTTGTGTAACTTCTCCCTCGTGTGGTTAACATTAGACATCACATGAGAATCACTGTGCAAAATGTGACAAGATACGCAAGCTGAAAACTATTTTAAGCCACAAAAAGCTTGAGACATTCAATAATCTGGGTCAAGACATTGAGACTGTGGTTAAAAAAATGGGACAAAAGCTGCAAATTTAAAGCATCCAATGCACCAAAAGCTGGATTTCAAACACTTTAGGCAATCGTTTCCCTTTCTGTAGTTTGTGCAAGCATTTTTTTTTAATGCTATATGGTGTGTCGTGGTTTTAAACCAGTGAAAATTAACACTAAAGAGGTCCTGCCGATGTGTTTCTGAGGTGAGAGGCCAAAACTAAGCTAGCATCCTGTGCCTGTGGTCGATGACTCAGTTCCTGAGAGCGAGGGAAACATGAGAGGGTGGAGATACATGCAGATCATATAGACAATACGAGAGCGAGAACAGTGGGTTGAGATGTTGAGAAGGGGGGGGGGGTAGACTGCAGCAGGTGGGGAAAAAGAGAAGTAGACACAAAAAGAGTGAAGAAAAACAGCATGTAAGCATGCATCTGATCTAATGCTCTCCTTTTTTCAGTGTTTTCACCTGATTATTATTATTACAGAGATTATAATCCCAACCTGCAACTCAAGGACCAGTGACTAACCCAAAACTGATGCCGGGTCATAGGTTGTAACCCACAGTCCAGGTTCAGCTTCATCCTAAAGTTGTTGGATGAAGGTACAAAGCTTTGAGATTCTTCGAAATAAAGGGCCCACATCAATCGACCGCCCTGTTTTCAGCATGCTTTAGGTTGTGTAGCGTGCATTAACAGAACAAGCATAGAGCACTAAGCACAAATGAAACATGCATCAAGTGAGTGACAAGAGACACAGTGAGGGCGGGAGGAGAGGGTGAGAGAGAGGAAGAGAGAGAGAAAGCGGCAAGCAGAAAGCTCATAGCTAAGGAGCGAGAGCAGCGTCAGAAGAAGAGGATCGCTTTAAAAAGGACAAAATAAGGAAAAAACAAAAAAGGAAACTCACCAGTCCCGCTGATGGTCATACGTCAACTTTAAGTGGCTAAAATCTCAGTGAGTAGGAGAGAAAGAGCAAAGTAAATTCATCACCACCATGAAGCTGTGGAGCCGTGTCTGCTTCCTCGGTGAGTTTAACTCAACTGTCACGCAGCTTTCATATCTGATTTCACGCTCTATTATCTCGCTAGAGGAAGCTTGAAGTTGTGGTAAGTTAAAATTAAAATTAAAGGGAACAGAAAAACAAGGAAAGCCTTGATTTGCTCCTAAATCTGCACTTGCATGCATTTGATTACATTTCAGCGTCATTCAGGGACTTGAGAAGCATGACATATCCAGGAAGTAATCTGGGAGCACACAAATCTCGCCATATGCACGCCCTTCTTTGAATCTGCTTTTTGTGCAAAGCAATGCTAATATCACCAGATTAGCAGAATTTATTAATTCAACATGAGGCTAAAAACAGGTGTTTTCTTTTTAAGATGTAATAATTTGAATCATTAGTCTCGCTGCAAATTTGAATTTGTCCACCTCAAAAAACGTGAATGCACCTATAAATATAAAGGTGTTTTGGTTGTAGATTTAATTACTGTAAACAGAACACGCACACAATACATATAACAATGTAATATACAGATAAGGTTTGCAGGCTTACAGGGGAACTTTCGTAGAGAGGTCGAAGGTCAGAGTGCAGAGTGACTGAAAGTTTGTAACTGACTGATTGATACGATTTAAAATGATATATCTCCTGTCCTGCTTCTCTCACCATTCTCTGCTCTCATTTTCACACCAGCTGTTCTGTTTTTCACACGTCTTTGCAGCAGCAGTTAACAAACGTTCCTTGTCAACCAAGTGACCGTAAATGAGCATGTTTAGTTGGTTTGTGTATCTCACACAGGCTAGCCACAGAATCTGGATGACATTTACATTGTTAGGGTAAAGTGTAGAATCATGTTGCACACCCACAGTCTGCGACCTGAGGCAATTTCAATTGTTTTTATCTCATTTGATCTCTTTCCATGACTAACTAGCTCACTTTTTACTGCATGTTTATATGTTGCTCATTCTCTCTTTTTGTTTCAGTTCTAGCAGTTTCTCCTATTTGCCTGGGTACTAAAACTGCAAGTGATGCACCTCAAAACAATGGTATGTTCCAATGGAAATTAGAAAATTATTGAATTAACATAAAACAAGCTTAGAATACTGATGTTCTTGCATACCACAAGTCCAAATACAGATGGACTTGAAGAGAAAGTGACAAAAAGCAAGAGTTTGACTTTTTAAAACTTTTATGATCATTTAGATGTTTGAATATTTGTATTGTATTTAAAATATTGGACTATTTAAGTCATTAAAAATTAACGATACTACAGTATAAATGTCCTCTTTTATAAGAATAAATCCTGTATTAAGTAAATCTGTTTAGTTTAATACATGCTCACAGTACCTGAAGTTAAAGTACTCATTATGCAGAATTAATAGATGTGTCAGAAACATTGATTGATTAATGTGAAAATGCTTTGATGATGATTTCAATGACTTTATATGCTAGTGAGTTGCTTGATCTATAATAATAATAATACTGAATAATTTAGTGATGAATTTTTCTTTTATGTAGAAAATATGCATTATTAATATGTATTTAGTAATTAAAGTCTTTTGATAAATATATGGTAGTTGGTGGAGCATCTAATCATATTTTAGGAGAGTGGTGGGGTTGGGTTTGGGGGCAATGGCCACCAAGCACACACCCTGTAGACACACCCCAGAGATGGGATTTTAAAAGCAAAATAGTTTATGGTTTTGACCAAAGTTATAGTGAACTAAAGGATACTGTACAGGATGAATTTTCAGTTTTAGTCTTTGTCAATTTAAAACCTTCCCAATGAGACTTTTGGTGCATTTGTTCTTGAGCCGGTACATAATAACAATTTTGGTACTTTGGACCTTCTTATTGTATCTTCTTAATTCTCACAACAGCCTAAATCTGGTCAGCACTCTTTGGCTTCTTAAACTGCCCTGTAAAATTTGGCTTGGTATAACTTTATTTATTGTAATGACGGGCTGCAGAGTTCTATTCCCTTTCTTTGTCACATAAATGTGTTTTCCCACTTTTTAAATATATGTTTCACTACATCATTAGTAATGTTGAAGCAGTCCTTCAACGTTGCTAGCTGTCCTGCAAAGTGCTGCTTTGGAAATGGGGAAAATAACTGTGATTTTGTGTTTATCTCCTTCATGTCAGATACAGAGGCTTCTGCCGCCACGATCACTTCCCCACACCATTCAAATACCACAGATGCTGAGAGTACTACAGCAGTGATGACAAACGTTACAGTAAGTCTATTTACCTTGAACTTAAACTGCAAGTTGTAGTTGTCAAAGTGGGAAAAATGTTTAAGAGTTTCAGGTTTTAGAACATAAACTTCAAATAGCTTTTATTTCATAAAGCGAATTAATAGTAACACATGCAGTCTGGCTCTCTTTAAAATGCAAAAGCCGCCTATTCAAGGTTAAGGGACGATCTGCACACAGACATATGTTGCAGCTATTTCCTGGTGCACAACATGCAGTCACTTCCTGGAGTCTTGTTGTCACTATGAACCTGCATAGTTAAAGTTGCTGCTCAGATGTAAAGAGAGTTAGAGAACCACAGGCTGTCGTTTACTGCCTTTAATCACAACTCTTATTGTCACACAACATAAAGAGTAATTATTTAATTTCTGTTTTCACAAATTCAGCTGATCTTTGGATGGTTAACTAGATTCTCCATCAACAGCTTTACATCCCAAATAGTTCTTTTCAGCTTCTGATGAAGAAAAATATAAGTTTAGGATCAGAATAACACTGAGCAAACCATTTTAAATCTCATAGTTTTGTTTGATTCTTTGATTCTTTCTGTCTTATGCTAAATTTGCCAAAGCCGGAGGCCAAGGGTTGGTGATTCAATCTCTCGCTACTCAAAGCTGAAGTATCCTTGATACTGAACCATGCGTGCGAGTGTTAGCTTAAAAGTACTTAGGCATACAAAAAAGCAATCATATTAATGGGTGAATGGCCTGTAGTAAAAAATTGCTGTAGTAAAAAAATTCTGAAATTGAGCAGAAAATGTCTTTATAAGTAGGAATTTAATCTAAAAAGTTATCTACTAATTTACATGTTACTTACATAGTGCTACAATGTAAGTAGAAAAGCACAATGTGAGTAATTTAATCAGAACGTCATTTAACTGGATGTGATATCATCACAGTTGAAGTGCAGGATCACAGACTAAAGATAAACCAAGCCTGAACACACGTGAAGACAATGTGGAGGCGTCTTAGATCTGCCTGCACAAGCTGACTCCTCTGGTTGCAGAACCATGCAGATTATATAGAAGTGTTTTCTTTTTTTTGGGGGGGGGGGGGGGGGGTATTTGATTTGACCTCATTTGATTTGCTACCTCTCTAAACATGTTCCTGAGGAGTTAAAGGTCTCAGATGCTTACTTAAAGTCATATTGCACTCAACACAATTTCCTTTTTTTAATTTATAGTCTAATCTCAGTAAAATACATGAGAAAGGAGTGTGTGATTTAGGTTGTGGCTCCTGTACCAGCATGCAGTGAGCTCAGTTTCACGCCCAGACTCATCCTTCGATGGTGACGTCAAATTTCAAAAAGCCAAGATGGCAACTAGAAAAGTTTTCTTCTAAAGCCTTCGAAATAAGACTTCTCAAACCACTGTGTGATACCACAGTGGCTACAGACACCTTTATTTTTTTTTTAATTCACAGTCTATAGACATGGCTCCCCACATCAAAAAACAACTCACTTGAACTACAAAGACTCCTCATAGGAAGCCTTTTGAATCAGAAACGACAGCTGCACAGAGTCAGATGTCTTTGTATTCAATGAGTGAAACAGAAATCAGGCAGATTACAGGATGAAATGTTTCAAACTAAAGGATGTCTGTTACTCTTCACAGTCTGGAGGTACAGTGGCTACTACTCTAACAAGTACTAATGTACCAACGAAAGAGACTACCACCAAAATCAGTGGTGATCAAACGACCCGTGTTTCTACGACATCAAGTACCAGCTCAGGAATTACAGGTACTGTCACGTATTCAGAAGGCGCATGCACAAGTTGTGTGCCTCGGTTTGTCTTCCTGTGCATCAAACCACAACACTCGCAGGCTCACACACGCTGTAGCTGTAAGCAGACTGCAGACACAACCACTCAAACAATCTCACCCTATTCTAACACACCGTCAAACTAAATATTCAGACACAAGCGAGTGGCACGTCACCGTATCACATAAAAGGACCACAAAGCAACACACTCACACAATCTAACCAAAGTTTAGGGATTTTAATTTGCAGGCTTTAGGGTATTTCCTATAGACAGGACTAAAACAAAGGCAGACCTGGTTAGGAGTAGATATAAAGGTAAGTAAGT
The DNA here is from genome assembly GCF_001858045.2 of Oreochromis niloticus. Classification (NCBI taxonomy): domain Eukaryota; kingdom Metazoa; phylum Chordata; class Actinopteri; order Cichliformes; family Cichlidae; genus Oreochromis; species Oreochromis niloticus. The sequence continues at coordinate 43,267,378 of NC_031967.2, forward strand.
AGTAGATATAAAAGTATCATCATAATAAAACTGTAAACAAACAAGTATTGATCCTTGTGGAACACCTTAATCGATTCTTTGGGATATTAAACTGAAACAATCCTTACAGTTTTTTTGAAAAGCAGCTTCTCAATAGTAATCACGTGGATGCTAACAGGAAATATGAATAAATGGAAAGGAGTTCCTAGCTTAAATTGAATCACTATGCTTAAAGAGTGTCTGCTAAACAGAAAGTCACTTGTAAATGTTGCAAATTAGCTAAAGAAAAATGAAATGCTGATCCTCTTGTAAATTTAACTTTATCTTAACTGAGCCTGCTGTTTGTTTCTTTTAGGACCTCCTTCAGCTGCTGGCTCGTCTGCAGGTAAGAATCTTTATTATGTTATTTAAGCATTGTGTAGACAGAGAGATTTTCATGAAAATGGGATGTTTATAAGTTTTTCTCTCTCTCATTATTTCAGTTATATTTACATGTTCAAAATAAAATTATTCTATCTATGTTTAATTCTACTATCATTTTCCACATTTTTACTTTCTTTTTTTGTTACTGTTTTTTACTAAATGATTGATTACATCGGTGGTTACATTTTTTGTGTGTGTATCATCAAAAACCTGAGTGTTCCCCAAAAAATGTTTTTAAAAAACATCACTGAATTAGACTGAATTGCATCAAATATTTACAATTGCCCAAATGGGCACTAATGTTGTAGTGAAATTCTTAAAACTACAGTGGCCAGTTGTTTCAGTGGTAATAAATAGGATCTAGAATCTTTATTAAAACAACAAAACTGTGAAATTGTTTAGATGTTAATGGATTTTTGGCACATATCAGTGGTTTCCTGTGAGCTGCCTTGGGTTGTGACTGGCAGCACTTACTCAGGATGTGCCTGGTTACCATTACTCAGCCACAGTTCCACCAAATGCAAGTTTTGACACGACATGCCACACAGAACACTGGCCAGTGCCAAAAGTAGGCCAGATTTGGCTCAAATGAGTGTGCTGCTAGGGCGAGACACGTTTTAGTTTTTCTTACTTGGTGGGACTAAAAAAAAATCAACCATAAAAAATGCTAGTGACCCCCAGTGGTTGCAATGCTGATTACATAATGAGAAATGGAAACTGCAATTTCTCTACAGTTTTACTTTCGCATCATTAAATACTTTTACTTTTTAAAGTGATGTCCTCAGGGGTTTAGCGAAATAACAGCTCAATATTAATTGTGCCCACTCCCTTTGTTGGGTGGTCCCAATGTTATTACCACTGCTTTTAAAACAGTTCTGCTTATCTTTATCTCTAGGTTATGTGGTCCTGGCGCTTATCATCATAGTGATTTTAATTCTGTGTATCATCCTCTACCTCTTGAGGAGAGCCTCCAGGGTAAGAAAAAGAAATGGAAGTAGAAATTATTTTCTGTGGGCTTAGCCTTGGCTTATTATATTACAATTAAAACAGGTATACACACATCATGTTTGCTTATTAGTATCTTACTTCTTTGTTTGTTTGCGCAGACATATTCATTTGACCTCCAGCGTCCAAATCCTGTTGGCCATCTCAGCCAGCCCACTGGCACCTTTGAGCCAGTCTACCTGGATGATCTGGGTGTGTTTCAGTGGAATTACCTTTTACATATACATGTCTGCACTTAAGATGATCCTAATGAGTTTGCTTTGGTGTTTGTATTCATGTCACATCTCAGAGCGACCGGTACCTAAAGATATTGAAGCCACTGATGACCTTTCACCTCCACCGGTCGCTAACGGCACGAGTCTACAGTCGGAGGAAAAGGACTCCACCGGAGAGAACGGTACAAAATGAAACTGTTTTTCAGTTCTCAAAGACAGAGCTTTAATTTTTCAAGTGAATAAAATGTAAAGCTATTAACTATAAATTCTATTTTTGATGATCATGCGAAAATTGTCCTTCATGTCCATCGTAATTGCGCTATAATCTTGATAGCATCACTCAGTTGCTGCAGATTTATCACATACACATCTGTGATGAGACTCCCGTTTTGCCACTTCCCAAAGGTGATTGAGATTTGGTGACTATGAAAGCCATTTTAGTTCTGTCAGAGGTTGCAAGAGTACAAACATTCTGTACTTGAGTAGAAGTACAATATACTAGTGTTAAAAATACTCCAATAAAAATTGAAGTACTGTTTTAACTTCTTTACTCAAGTAAAAGTAAAAAAAGTACACACCCTGAAATGTACCGTAAGTAAAAAAGTAAAAAGTAGCTCTTTGGCAGATGTTTTTGTTTTGTGCAAAGCTAACTGAACCTTGTGCTATATTAACAATAAAATAATATCAGTAGATGGGAATACAAACTTTAATGTTACCTTTTTTATTCTAATTACACTCAGCTCGAATCTCAAGAAAAAGAAGGAAAATAAAAAAATAATATCTATTTTTTGTTGCCTACATGTAGATGGTGACTTTAACTCTAAACAGGAGAATGTGTACTGTCAGGAGTTAAAGTGGGATACAGCAGGTGGGAGAAGCCTAAAATTGGTAGTAATGGCTCAGTGTCTGGAAAAGAATCATGACTCAAAATAATTTCTGTTGAAAGCTCCAGTAAATTTTCTTAGTATAAAGGCTGTGATCACCTGATCTGCTACTCTTTGTGGATTTGCACAACTGAATTCAACCAGATGTCAGCAGATTTTTTACGAGTTGTCCTGGCTGATTTCCATCGTTTTCACTGTCAGTCAACTCTTTATGCTGTCTGTTTTATCTAGATGATATAATGTTGGTATGAATGTGGAATTTGGTCAATGGATCGCAGCATCATCAGTTAAAAATCATATGAATCTCTGCTACACTTGATGAAACCTAACTCTGAGCATGAAACCACAGCCAGTCACACACTGGTGCACTAACTAGATGCTAAACTACTGCAGCAACCTGCAGAGTCATTTCTGTGTTGTGCCAACCCCCGCAACCCCCCACCCCAAAAAACAAAAACAAAAAAACAAAACCCTGACCACTTTAAATCCTGACTGTGACATGCAGTTTTGCCTCTTTTATCTGTTGTATGCTAACTCCTCTGGTAATGCACAAACAGGATTGCCTTTCATTTGTTACTGTTTATGCTCAAATCAGTTTAATGTTTGAAGGTTCGCAATAATGTGAAAAAAATAAGTCCTCTGTAATGTGTAAATGTAAGGAGTAGAAAGTACAGATATTTGTTTAAAAATGTGCAGAGTAAAAGTTAAAAGAAACCTACTAAGTTTAAACTACTACTAAGTACAGATACCTGAAAATTCCACTTAGGTTATAATAACTACGTATTTGTACTTCAAGGTAAAATTGAGGTAAAATTCCTCAGATAGGAAGAGACGCAGTATGATTGCAAATTAAAAATAAGATTGCAAATTACACGTGTTGTGTAACTGTTTGTTGTGGGAAGGGCTTTAAACTACAGTAATTAATGTCTTTAACACCTTGGGGATTACTCAAAATTACATTCAAGTCTCAATACATTTGCTAACTCTGCAACACTAATGAAAGTTGAACATTATCTTAAGAATCCCGTTTGTCTCCTGTTTGACCTCTCTATTCAGCTCCTGAGGAGCAGCTAGAAGCAAACGGTGTGGAGACTTCACCTGCTGAAAACACCACTCCCTCATTGAGCAGCGATGAAGCTGACAAGATATCCAACCCACCGAGCAGTACCAACCTGTTCTTTGATGCTATTGGGGAGCAGCAGAATGAAAACAACAACAACCCTAGTAAGATTTTTCTTTAATAATGCAAATACAAACACAAAGCACTACGGTCATTTCTCTTTCGAATTTTCAGAAATCAAGCAGGACTTGGGGGAGAAAGTTCATTGTGAAGGTCAAACATATAACTCTGTTCTATGTATGTCTAAAGACAAAACATGAAATATTCTCAAATCAGCAATGAATTTCTTTGTATACATATGACTCAACTTTGACACATATATCCAATAATAATCCAATAAGTGAGGTCAAACAAATTGTTTCATGCTGCAAAGAAAAGCTGCCAGTTGTAGTCAACTATCATTACAAGTACAAAGTTAATAGGCTTTGTCCGTGTCAGGCTATTTACCATGACATTCATGCCTATAATGAGTGTATGGAAACGTTCCAACTACAGCTGTATATGGGACTCTTACTGTGTTTGCTGGTGTAAGGAGTGATGTGACTTTTGCTTCCCTGAACAATCCCCCACCTCCAAATATGGACTCTTTTTGTTTTTAGTTCATGCAAAATTCAAAAGGTAGACCTAGAAACAGGTCAGTAACCAACTGAGGGTAAAGACCATTTGGCTTTAAATGAAGATGTCTGCATTTTAAAGGTGTTGGCTGCAGAGGTGATACATCAGTTTTACTCTAATAGTGAACATTGTCTGTTTCTGTGGCACTTTTTAACGTTTTACTGCTGCACAGTGATTAGGTGTTTGCAGATAAGTTGGCAATTTCCATTTTGCAATCCACTGTCTTCTTCAATCCCAATCATCAGGAAAGCGATAAAAGATTTTTTTTATCTGTCCTTGTTGGTTGCACCAGCGAACAGCACAGCAGATTATATGCATTGTGAAAAAAAGCGATAATATGTATGGAAACGACGTGTGAGTATTGTGTCAAAGTTCATGTAAGTTGCAAGTATCACATGGAATATGGTGGACAGCTCTTGAGAAATGTGCACATGATGTCACATGAAATCTGGTTAGAGTTAGTAACTGACAGGAATGAATAATTTGGACAAATAAATTCAGTTTTGTCTTTGTCTTCTCTCACAGCAGTTTGCGCCAGTGACCCATTTGTTGAAATAAACCTGGACGAGCCAGCGTGGTGTGATCAGCTCCTCAATTCTTCTGAAGGTTCTTCCTCAGTCCTCCCCTTCTCTCCATTCTCCTTATCCTCCTCTTCCTCTTAGCACCTTGAATGTTAGCCTCTTCGATCAACATATAGACAGAGACTGTCTTTCGTAGCACATGGACATGAGCACGACATCTTTTGTTCCCAAAGCTAGTATGGATTGTCAGGTGAACAACCAAGGAATTAACAACAACCTGTAAACATGAAGCTAGCTTTAACTGATTTCTTATTGTGATTTTATATGTTTTTTTGTTCAAACTTAATGGTCTCTTTTAGTATTTTTTTTCTAAGACTATATGAAGGATTTTAAACTGATTTTAATTGAATTGTTTGAAACGGAGCAATTTGGGAAGCTCAAAGAGACAGTCCAAAATTGCATCTAAGAAAAAGAAGGATTGAAGAAATGTTAACAGTTTTTACCCAAATCACAACTTTTCCTGCATTTAACTGACTGATTATTATTGTTACCTAACCACACTGCAAACTTCATACCAAAGGAAGTCAAATAAGCGAGGTAGCTTATTCGTGGCATCTAGACTTACAATAACACCTGAACTTTTTTACAAATGTCATCACTTTATGAGTGTATAGATTGACTCCAGTCACTCCAAAGTGGGCTCTCAGATCTAACATTCATTATAAGTAGGCTAAATTTCTCTCAGAAGAGATATTTGGTTTTAAGTCAGATTCTTTTGGGGGAAATTCGTGTGTAAAAAGCACTCACATAGGAAACAGTTGATTAACTTTTTGTACATTTTAATATTGCAATAATAATTTAAGGTTGTAATCCCATAGACACACATGGATATACACAAGAATGATACATCATTTGGTGACCACATCTCATTAGCAATAAATATAAAACTATCTTTAATGTTTCTTTATGATTTTTTTATTTCGTTTGTTTTACACATTGTCAGCACATCAAACTTAAATCAAATTAGTTTTTTCCTAAAAACTTTGCCCCAGTAGCATTCTTCTACTCCATTTTATTTACTAAAGCATCATAAAACAGCAGCAACAACTATTACTCTCAAATTATCGATGTAGGCTAGTTTCCCCTAAACCTACAGTAACATTTGTGAAATCTCTGAACTATAGAAAATAAACTCTGTGTCATAGTTACTGTAAATATTTTTGTATACAATATATGTTTTAGTAGAATACTATGAACCATTCACATTTATTCAAGTTCTATATTTTAATTTTGTGACTATGGATGTTTCCATTCTACTAGAAGTTTAAATGCTTTAATTTTTTTAACCTACATTTATTTTGTCATAAATAAACTAGCTTCTTTTTAGAAGCTAGCTAAAAATAAATTTTACTACTGCCATTTTGCTTAATGTGCTAGTTCAAACTGATATATAAATAAAACATTTTCTGACTATTGTTAAAAAGACATTGAGAAGTGTTATTTTGTTTCATGTTAAAAATCAAATTGTTTCAAATAAAACAAATTTTTCCAGAATTTCACTGTTATGCCTTCTTCATTGTCTTTATTATCCTGATGGTTAAAAATGTCTCTAAGCAGTTTGGTATTAATGTTTCTTTCATTTCACTAATTTTTGGGTTCATTTTATTTGCTGCCTTACTCAAACCTTTTCAGGAAGTCATCTGTGTATTCTTTTGTCCATTAAAACTATAAAATAATTTTGACTTGGCTGTCTGTGAGTGGCAGCATGTGTGGTAACAGCAGGATGGCTGGTGGTTAGCACTGTTGCTTCACAGCAAGAAGATCCTGAGGCTGGGGTCTTTCTGTGTGGAGTTTGCATGTTCTTGTGGGTTCTTCCCAGGTACTCCAGGTTCCTCCCGCAATCCAAAGGTGGGGAGTCAGTGGCCCATAGTAATGAATGGTTGTCTGTCTCTGTGTGTTAGCCCTGCAACCGATTGGTGACCTGTTTAGGGTATTCCTGGAATAAAGTCATGACCCTGAAAAGGATAAGTGGATGGATGTCTGTGAGTATGTATACTCCTACTTGTGGCCATGGCCCTTAGGTCTCGGGGTCTTCAATCACTTTATTAATATTAAATAGCTGATGTTAACATTTTTTACCCCACACAGAAAGCCTTGATCAAGCCAGTATTGTTTAATCACAAAGATAGCACACCACAACCTTTCCTGTTTCAAATCCTATAATTAACTTTTTAAATGATCATTTTTGCAGGATGTAAAAAACCAGAAAATACATTTTAAACAAGAAATTGGAATTAAATTATTTGGTGTTGATGAGATGTAAAACTCAAAAGAAACTTGGATTAATTACTTGTAATCTGAGAAACTCATCTCTACAGCTATAAATAAGTCTTGTGTCTGCACTTTCTTTCTGAACTATGGCAAACACCACATCAGAGGTGGTGCTGTCAGTGCCATTCCCAACTGTGTTAGGTGTTAAAGTCGATCTCTGAGTTGATCAGCAGCTGCTGTAAAAGACAAAAATAAATAAATAAAGGAAACAGTTAACATATGTTCATGTCCAGAATGAGCACATTTTGATGTTTGTCTTACATGGTTGACATGTGTTTTAATTATCAAAGCTGATCTTGACTAATAATAAAATTCTCAACAATTAAAATCCATCAAGTGCAGATTATAAGTCCAGCCAGTGAAAGAGGGAAAATTAAAAAAAAATCATTAATTCTACTGAATAAACTTACCAGTGACTTTGACTTCACATTTTGCTGAACCTGAGGAGTAGTTAGTAAACACTGCACAAACATAAAGACCCGAGTCATCAGTCCTGAGTCTGGACAGTTGAAGTCTGATTCGTCCTTCTCTGAGGGCGTCTTTGTCACTCTGGACTCGTCCTGAAAACTTTTCATCCTGAGACTCTGACACCTCAAAGTAATGAACAAAATTGTACAAGACTACTATTTTTTCTTCAATTTTCTGATAACAGAGGACACTAATCAAAGACATGTCATCTATGATGGTGAACGTCCACTCTAGTGTGATGTTGTGGTTCTCCTCTGCCTGATAGGAGGTCTGTGTCACATTGACTACAAATGATCCTGTTGAGGAGACAGAGAGGGAAAGAGAGGAGCAGACACACTGAGAACTGGAACAAATCTGTTGTTGAGCTTTATTTGGAGTTCATAAAGTGAAGCTGTAAACTAACCAGAGACACATGAGGTGAGGATGATGAGCAGCAGGATCCTGCAGATCATCTTCTCCCTGTGAGAAGAGACAGAGGTGAAGAGTCATCAACACATGAGGTCAAAGGTCAGTCAGTACAGCTAGAAGAAGGAAATCTACAGTCTGACTTCATTCACTCATTCATTCATCTGATCCTGTTCATGATCCTGATTATTACACTGACTGACCAAAACTACATGAACTACAAACACAGCATTGGAAGCAACCAGGAGAAAAATTTGCTCTCAAAATATTTGACATATTATTTTTTTTTATATTCAGAGTTGCAAAAATATATATCTGACACAAGGTGGGGCCATGTTTCAACATATAGAAAACAGCAACACTGTGAAATCTGTTTTCTGTGATGGTGTTTAAAGGAGTGTTTACCATCAAAATGAAGATGCTATTTTTATGAATATAAGTTAGAAATCAACTAGCACCATAGTTCTCTCTAGATTTTTTTGAGCTTCATTTCAAGGATTTTTTTTTGTACCTGTTACTTACACTGAGAATTTTTTTAACTGTTTAAATACTTTGCTACAGACACACAGAATGAGCTACAGTTCTCTAAAAGCATTATGTTAATGACACAACCTCTTTAACTCTTTAAAGCATTAATCATAAAATAATTGGCAGAAAATTAACATTTTTGAAAATGTAGTGTTTATTGAACCTGACAGATAAAAAAAAATAAATATGAATTTGCATCACATTTGCTACATCTGGCTTCTGTTTAAAAAAGTGTTTTGGTGGGAAAAACAAAAATCACATTGATGATGTAGAAATCTCAAAAACTTACAAATTCTCATGCATCTAGTAATTTACTACTTAATCCTACTACTACTTGTACTAATAACAGTCTATGCACAGTCTTGTTTTTTCATCACTAACAGTAGCAATAGAAGCAGAAGAACATTGTACAAACATACATGGGTTGCTTCTTCCTTTCTCAGATGGTAACAAACACCGTTGTCTTTGGTTGTCACTGCCTCCAAAAAATGCGCAGTTTAAACTGTTAACATGAACCTCGTTTAACAAAGCTCATGCAGGTCTGTGCAGAGTACAGGGTCCTCTTCCAGACTGCAGAGTAAGCAACAACTGAGTTTGTTAACCCCGAGATAAGAGAAAGTGAGCAACTGATGCAACAGGCTAAATTCAACAAATAATCTTTGAGCTCACATATCCAGTCACATCATTAGACAGACAACAACCTACAAGCTAATTTTCATTTAAAGGAGTTATCACCCAGTTCAGAATAAACTGACTTGTTTGTTGCAGCAGTGTGCCGGGGCACTGACAAAAAATGATCAGACAAAAGCAGGTTCAGAGGAAATACTATGAAACATTCACTGTTTCCGTGAAAAGTTATGTCGTGATTTTTCTGATTCAAAAAAATAAACAAATGAATAAATAAATAAATCCAGACCAGTGAGGGACCCCAAGTTGCTCATCTGTGGGAGTAGTACAATTATTACTATTATTATTATTATCATTTTTACAGTTGTGACTCCTGATTTGTATTTTCGGTCTTTTGTGAAGTCATGAACTCCCTCAGTTCTCTATAGGGATTGAACTTTTATAACTCCAGCAGTTTTTGCCTATGTTGCACTAACCAGGGAGCAGCAGTATTGAATAGTCTTGGATTCATGGGAATTCTGTTTATCTCCCTTACACCAAATCATTTTGGTATTACCAAAAATGAGCTTAGAGGTACAGTGTGTAAAATCTCAGCACTGGCAGTAGAGTGCAAGTAAGTGCTGCTGTTACTTTTAGGCAGCATTAGAGAAACTTTCTATGATGTGGATCCAACATTATTGCACTTAGAAACTTAGCAAAGAAACCTTCATGCTATGTGAGAATGTAATCAAACAATTTATCAGAGGGAAAGTGTGATTTTTTTTAATTTTTTTTTTCGGACACTGGAACCTAGCATTAGCTGGCATCATGTTAGCTTATAAGCAGCTGTTGTTATTAAAACAGTTTGTCAGCTGCTAGAAGAGGGGAGAGTCACATGTGTAACTGTGACAATATATGAAAAAAAAAATAAGCTTGCTTATTTATGTTTTTATTTGTCACAACCGTGGCTTCAGTTCCTCGTGAGAAAGACATTATGAGAAGTTAAAGTTAAAAGTAACCTATAAGATTAATGCATATGTGGTCAGTCTCTAGCTACATACGTAAAACAAAATTAGGAGTAGGAGAATAGACGAATGTTGACTTTATATTTTTGTACATTAAACAACTGTAAGACAGAAAATGTTCATTTGAAATACACAAACCTAGAGTGCAATAAAGCATGTGTACTCAAGTTCAGAGATGAGTGTTTGACATAAGTAGCTTTTTTTCTGTTGTTTCACTTTATTTTATCACATTTGGATTTATAAATCTGTTTCTTATCTGCAAGTTCCATGATTACCTTTGTAGTAATTAATTCAGGAAGAAAGATTTTCCGCATGTCTTTTTCCTTTAACCAAGCTCCTTAGACTCCTCCTCCCAGTAGCAACGTCCAGTCAGATTCTCTCTACTCAGGACCTGATAATATTCAGTTAATCTGTCTGGATGATCAGAATAAGACTGTAGTTCCATCCAGTCACTTCTGCTTACCCTTTTTAGGGTCCCCTGGGGGCGCTGGAGCCTATCCCAGCTGTCTTAGAGCAAGAGGCAGGTTACACCCTGGACAGGTCGCCAGTCTGTCGCAGGGCTAACACATAGACAGCGGAAACCAGTCACACTCACATTTACCCCATTCAGACCTATGGGCAATTTAGTGTTTCCAATTAACCGATCCCCACTAAGTGCATTTATTTGGACTGTGGGAGGAAGCTGGAGTGATTTCATGTGAATATTTTAAGAATCCAGCTCTGGTCTTTGGCTCTGGTGGTGACAGTAAAACATCCTCTTCAGTGACTGTCAGTGAGATGTTTGTCCATTCCTCTCTCAGAATGTCCTGTAGTTTATCTCTGGTCTCTGACACAGCTGCTGTCACATCCTCAAAGTACCTCAGAGGACGAATATTGATGCTGGGTGAGTGTGTAGACTCACTGAGTGCTGACAGTGAGGGGTAGTTGTGTAGAAACTGGTTGTGATCCTCTGTGTGTGAGAGCTGCTCCAGCTCGCCGTCTTTCCTCTTCAGCTCAGCGATCTCCTGCTCCAGCTTCTCCTGAAGCTCTTTGACTCGACTCACTTCAGTTTGCTGCTGGGATCTGACCTGCTGCTTCACATCAGAGCTTCTTTTCTGGATGAGACGGATCAGCTCAGTGAACATCTTCTCACTGTCCTCCACTGCTTTATCAGCAGAGCCATTGATGGCCTCCACCTCCTGTTGAAGCAGCTTCACATCTTTCTCTCACTCCTGGATTCTCTGCTGGATGTTTAGTCGTCTCACCTCGAGCTCCTTCTGCTTCTCAGTCCTTTCTGCTGCAGCTGGGACTGTTTCATGACCTTTATGTTCATCCATCAGGCAGAGATAACAGATACTCTGCTGATCAGTACGACAGAAAATCTTCATCACCTCATCATGACGAGAGCAGATGTTCTCCTGGAGCTTCTTGGAGGGGGCCACCAGCTTGTGTTTCTTTAATGGAGCTGCATCATAGTGAGGTTGGAGGTGTTTCTCACAGTAAGAGGCTGGACAAGATAAACAGGACTTGATGGCTTTCAGCTTCCTCCCAGTGCAGACATCACAGGCCACATCTTCAGGTCCAGCATAGCAGTGATCAGCTGGAGCAGCTTGGAGTCCAGCAGCTCTGCTCATTCTGAGTTTCTTTCTTTCTTATCTTTTTTCTTCTCGTAATTTTTATAACTAACGTATTAGTAATTAGACTCTGCAACCATGTTCTACCGTTTTGTGTTAGTTCTGGTCGTTTTTCTTAGTTTTTTTCTACTTTTTTTTTACCCATGTCTGGGGATCCAGAGCAGGGATCCTTTGTTTACAGTAAGGATCAGCTGTTAGCGCTGCGTCCAGCAGCGGTACTGCCGGCGGATAGACTCGACATTCCCAGCGAGCTGAGGAAGAAAAGATGGGGGTGTCGTGCTGGGAAGGAGCGCCGTCGCCCGAGAAGGAGACGTTATCGACCATCTCTTCCTTCTGTAATTATTGGAAACGTTAGATCTTTGCCCAATAAGATGGATGAGCTCACGTTGCTAACCTGGTCACAGAGGGAGTACCGATGTTGTGCCAAAAAGTGATTGTCTGCCAGAAACTGAGTGCTGTCTGCGGGAGCGCGCACAGCTGCTTAAAGCTGCAGCGCCCGGATTACTTGCGTTGCCTATGGCAAGCCATTAGTGCCAAAATTCGCCACTTTTCTAACCCGTTTGATTAAGAAACGGCGTAAAAAACGCCGTTTAATTATTCAAAACGCCGAAAAAAACGGCGTTCTGTTTCGACAAACGCCGTTTTTTCCGACTCTCACATGGCGCCCTGAACGCACCATCCGAGTGACGTAAAAAGCGGCGTTCAAAGACACACGGAAACGCCGTTTTTTACGCCACTCGGCAGAAAACGCCGTTCAAAGATGCATAAAAACGGCGTTTTTTACGGCGTTCTGTGCCAGCTGTAACGGCGTTTAAAACGGCGTTTTATTGAAATTATGCAGGGCACTCCCCATGGTTCCCTCATCCAATTACTTTCAACTCATTTCACCCAATCAAAGAAGAGGAAGTGCAGACCACACTAATGCATCACCGATTCACCTTGCTGCTAAGTGATTGCCTATTCAGTACCAGTGCTTGTCACAGTATTGACTTGTATTATAATCCCACTATGCATTTTGATGTGTTTAAGGCATGATCAAGCAAACAAACGACAGAATACTTTTTCTGAAACCTTAACTGTGATACCTGTTATGGCAGCTAACAGGTAATGAGCAGCGCTAGCTCTGCTAATTTCTGAGCTTCTTTCTTATTTTCCTCTTTACTTCTCTTAACCTTTAACTTATGTCTTAGCAATCAGATTCTGCCGTCATGCATTACCGCTCCGTGCTAGTTATGTTGACTTTTCTCTTCTTTTGTCTTCTCTTTTTTCACCCGTATTTAGACACTCGGCGCATGGCTCCTTTGTTTACGTTAGGGATCAGCTGTTAGCGCTGCGCCCTGCAGCTGCGCTACCGGCAGACAGACCCTACGTCCCCAGTGAGGGAAGAGACGGGGGTGATGTCTCCCGAGAAGGACACCTTACACACCATCTCTCCTTCCTGTAATCACTGTAAACGTGAGATCGCTCCCTGATATGATTGAGGAGCTAATGACGCTAACCCGGTCACAGTGGCAGTACCCCGACACTGCCCGGTACTCCCTCTGTGAGTAGGCTGCCCGGCTTCCAGCTGCTGCGGCCGGACAAGACCAGAGACAGCGGTGAGAGGAAAGGAGGGGGACTGGGCAGTGTTTGTTAAAGACAGTTGTGGTATCCCTGGGCACATTGCTGTGAAAGAACAACTCTGCAACAGAGACATTGAGCTATTAGCCGTTAGCATCCGTGGAGGCAGCCTGTGACTCTCTGTGGTCCGCAGACTGCAGACGCAATCTCCGAGAGCTCTTCTTCTAATATCAGGGGACTTTAATCATGTCTCGCTGGACTCCACACTGCCCACCTTCACCCAGTATGTGACCTGCCCCACCGTAGGCAATAAAACATTGTACTTAATGTATGCCAATGAAAAAGTGGCATACAGTTCATCACCTCTCCCTGCCCAGGGAAGATCTGATCGTAACCTAGTGCACCTTGTCCCTGTGTGCAGCACTTGTGCACGGAGCCACCAATCACCCACGCAGTGCAGAGATGGTCCGCGGAGGGCATATGAATAAATAATAAAAGCAAATAAATGACAGAATGCTTTTTCTGAAACAAACGGAGACCTTAACTTTTATCAAAATACCATTTTACTCAGTTTAAAGTAATACCACTGTATAATAGCCTTCAATTGTAATATTATTAACAGCATCTCAGGAATATTTTGCCCCTTCAACATGCATTGAAAAATAACCTGATATGCAGTTTTACACCACCGTCATTGGCCTCATTAAAGATGGTGTTGAGTCTGTACACCGGCAGGAAGTTGAGAAGCTTGTACTCTGGTGTAGTCAGCACAAGCTGGAACTGAACACGCTTAAGACTGTGGAGATATCCCTCAACACTGCCTCCCCTCACCATATCTACACCAGTTCTACACTGCAGTCATTGAGTTTCTCCTGTGCTCCTCCATCACAGTCCGGTATGAAGCAGCCACTAAGCAGGACAGGAGCAGGCTGCAGTGGACTGTACTGGCAGCAGAAAAGATCATTGGCACCCCCTGCCCTCCATCCAGGACCTGCACCTCTCAAGAACCAGGAAACGGGAAGGGAAAATCATCACAGACCCCTCACACCCTGGACACAGACTTTTTTGACCTGCTGCCCTCTGGCAGACGGTACAGAAGCCTTCAAACCAGGACCACCTGACACAGGAACATTTTCTTTCCCCTCGCCATCTCCCTCCTAAGTGGTTGAACTGTCACACTGCTAGACTGCAACTGCAGTCTTTGGTATTAACTTCTGTAATCTCTGTATAAAAGAATTAGATTGTGTATTATATTGTTAGTTTATACACCTGTGTGCATATGTGCATGTGTATTTATGCATGTCCATACACATAGATGGATTGTGTTTTACATTTTTTTGCTTGAGAGACGCCCTCAATCGGAACCTAATTCCTTGTATGTGTTTGTGCATATACTTTGCCAATAAACGCGATTCTGATTATGAGGTATTTCCCTCTGGATGGCACACACACGTAAATTAAGTAGAAAAATGTCATGTGTATTGCCTCTTTTAAAATTCTTTTTTGGAAACCACAAGAAGAGAAATATGTGGCATTCCCTTATGTCATTTTACATCTGTCAGTAGACATTTGTGAACATATTTTGATCTGGCTTTTTTTCCTTAACTCAATAGACCTGGCACACATTCTACAAAGACAACTCACTTCCTCTGTTTCAAGCTCTTTGCTTTAAGCAGCTAAAGGGGAGTTAATTTTCTTCTTCCGACTTAGTGCATTGAAGGTATCTTGAAGTTAGTCATTTCAAATCTCACCTTTTCCCGTTATTTTTCAGAGATTACAAGTTCATGTGTGACATTTATTTAAACCACCCTGTAGCTAAAAGTAAAAACAAACACTGTAGAAGCACTTGTGGCTGTGTCCTTTGTGCACACACTAGTGAAAATGAAAAACATTCATTTTAGAGTGTTTGATCTATAAACATGCACCACTGTGTAATCCCTTTTTTGGATGAACAGGCTTAAAAATATAGGCTAGAAAGCGACTTCATTTCAGCGATTTTGGTTCCTTATCAGCAGAGTCAGACAGTATGAATATGAGGGGGCTTGTAGAGATGACAGTAGGCAAGCAGACAAGTTTCCTGAGGTTGGGCTGAATGAACCTAGAACACAGGGAGAAACCTAAACAAGCAGAAGGAACTTTAGCTAAATATATTGCCACGTACAGCAAAATGACTGTAATGAAGGTAAGCCGTGACCATAGAAAATGCAAAGCAATCACTGGATTGACTGTCCGAATTGCTACACACTTTTTAAGCATCGTTCACCAACAAACTGAGTCTAACAAATCATTTTCTTTACTTTGTTAATTACAGTTAGTGCCTTTATGTATAAAACATAATTAAATGCCAGTGTTTATCTTGATGTTATTTTTGCAAAAAACAATAGCTTTACAGCCATTATCTCTTACATAATTCTACCACATTTACATAATTCACTACAAAGTTCATGTCAAACTATTTAAATGTAAAATTAGGCAGAAGTCTTAAATGTTTCCATAAAACTCCCCCCACGAACAGTTTAACCCAAATAATATCACGGTCAACACTGACACATGTTCAGAGTCCTCAAATTGATTTTAACCAGGTTATAGTCAAAGGCCAGATGCCAATCTCAGAGTTAACACCAAAGTTTAAAGTCAGTTTGTTAAAACTGCTTTGTTCTTGAAAGCATTAAAATGAATGCGTAACTTTTAAGTCTGAGTT
This sequence comes from Oreochromis niloticus, assembly GCF_001858045.2. Taxonomy (NCBI): domain Eukaryota; kingdom Metazoa; phylum Chordata; class Actinopteri; order Cichliformes; family Cichlidae; genus Oreochromis; species Oreochromis niloticus. The sequence continues at coordinate 43,283,377 of NC_031967.2, forward strand.
GATTCTTGAGTTCTTGGTTTGAGAACCGATGAGGGTAAATTCATTGAACCATTTACCTTGACTTAAGCACATAATTGTACTACATAGCCCTTGTCAATGGAACCCAATACCAGTATTGGACAGTAACAGGTAAGCCTCAACTTTAATTTCTAAACAGACAAGACACCATGAGAACTGACATTATAATATTTATTTTACAACAGTCAATGTCTTTCAGTTCAAAGTTTGGCATCTGTTGTACATCTTGAAAAAAATAAATTAAAAACAAAACCCACACTATGCAGTGTACTGTAATTGAACAAACAATCCACAACAAACTTTCAAACTAATATTTCTAGATGAATTGTCATTTTCCTTCCAATACTGTAAACTTCTGAACACCACTTATTTTGCATGGCTTGATACATGCATACCCCAGTTGTCTTAACTGGACCATAAATACAACTATATACACAATGAATAGTCATTTGTAAAAACACTTAAAATGTAAAATCTTTAAGAAGCCTGAGTGCCAGGAGCAATCCCATTTAACACTTACAATAACAACTTCATCCCAAAAGGCCACAGGTTTTAACCATAGCTTCCCAGCATCAGTTCATGTATGCAGCTACACCTTTCCAAATCCAAGGGATCCTTTTAATGCATCGTTCATAAGATCTTTAAATTGATCTTCATCTGCAACACCTCTTGGAAGATACAGGGATAAGCTGCACGTTGATGCGTATGGGATGCGCCGCATCCCCGGCTCCTGATCGTAAAAGTCTATGTTGCAGGACTGTGGGAACCCCAGTGGTGGAAGTAAGTCAGCCCCAGTTATGAAGACCAGCAGCTCTTCAAACGTGTTGTCCACCTCTTGCTCTGTTGAAATACATACAACTAGTAAATAAGGTGCAATGTATAGGTTCATGAATCAAAGATTTATAATCAGTTACACTGACTGTAGAGCAGTTGCATTAATGACTATTTTGGAGTCCAAAACAGGTTGTTAGGCAAAACCAATATTGCAAAGCACTGTATAATAAAAAAAAATTACTTAAAGTAATCCTGCCCTCCTAAGACAGGAAATTAATTTTGGTCCTCCGAGTCTGACCTATATGTCAAGGACTGTTTATGCAATGTGTATGTTTAAAAACAAGTTATTCATTCTGTCCTTGCAAAAGTACATTGTTGACTTTCTAGTGACGTCACATTTGCATGGGTGTTGTCATTGCACCACTTGATTACCTAGGACACTAATATACATGAGGTGTCTTTATAGTCAATGGAATACCTGAAGCTTCAATTTAGGCAGTGCATCTAATTAACAAATGACCGTTGTCTCAAAGAGACAGAATAACACAATTTGAAAGGTGAGACCTGTCTTAAACACTGCAAACACACTTCCTTAATCTCAGATGTGCTAATACAGTTGAATCATAAATTTTACTAATTTAAATACAAATATGTAATATAAATATTTAATATTTTAGTGTTAAGAGAAGTTTGTGGTCATGTAATAAAATTAACGTGTTAACAGAAATCACAATGAAAATCAAATTACATCCTATCAGTCTCAACAACCAAGATCTGGTAGAAATGACAGAAGAAATAATCTTCCAAAAATATTTGTAGGTCGTTTCCTTTAAAATAACTTACCTAAAAGGTAAAATAATCAAAAACTTCCCCATATGCTGTAAGAATGTGTGGATTTTGCAAAGTTCAAAGGTTTCATTGCACCCAGGTGTTGTTTAGATTTAGTTGTCTGTATTTTGTATTGTGGACACTGTATTTAACATGAGATGCCTGAAGCAATTCAAACAGAACCAAGACATGTGTTGTATTCTATGTACTCACCCTGAATGGCCATAAGCCACCATTCCCACTGAAAGATGGTGGCTTCCTCTTCTTCACGTCTGTTACTTCCAGCTGGACTCCATCCAATGGTGAAGAGATCCTGGAAGCTGTTCCTTGTAAGTTTATTTCCTGCATTTGTAAATACAGGAAGGAACTGCTTCCAGCATCTCTTCACCATTTGCCAGAATTGACCACACGAGTCCATACCGGCAACAAACTGTTGAATCATGCTGGCAACCCTGTTGACCACAGATTGTACTCTCAATTCATACCACATAGCAAAACAGTCAAACAAAACAGAAAAAGGCTTGTTTGTCAATTTCAACACTACCTTAACTGCAATATCAATTCAGCAGATTGATTGTTTAAGTGTTAACTATTAGGGGGGAACACAATGGGAAGACGAGCACTGACCAGCAAACTACTTTGTAATTTCTAACAAATTCTCACCTGTGAAACGCAAAATGAGATACAATCTCGCCCCTTATCCTCTTAACATCAAGTAGTGTGGCAGTGTAGATGTCAGGGATACCACAGCCTGCAATCCAGTCCCCAAGGTGACTTTTCAAGTCTGCCAGGTCTTCTGGGGTGCTGCAGTTGGAAACCTTGAAAATCAGGCAGCTCCATAAATACATACGTTTGAAGCATTCACTAGTTGACTTACATTTTGAGACATTCAACTGATGAGTCAAGCTATGCATTGTGTTTCACTGAATTTAATTACACCTCAGCATGTACACAGCTTTACCTTTTCTATGTTCTGTTTAATGTCATCGTCCATGAAGACCTCGACATCAAAGTCATCAAGAGATGTCTTCTGGCCACACATCAAACAGAACAGGTGTCTATTGATACACCGTGGCCCTGGCCCATTGTGTGCTATCGACCAAGCAATCAGTTTACCAGCCATATAAAACTTGTTGCTTGACAGCAACTGCTGGCTATAACTGAACAGCAGACTGCCAGGCTTCCCCTCAAAAATCCCTAGGGAATTCTGAGTTTCGACCATAAGTAAGCTGCAGGAAAAGGTAGAAAAAAAAAAAATTGAGTCAAATTGTGATTTCATCTTTGCAATAACAACAAAACACACATTCACGCATTCTATTATTGTGTGGGAGAGATGGACTTTGCTTACCGAAAAAATTCCCGCCTTGGGCCTCCATAATCATCGCCATTTCACCAACGAATTCAATGTTTGGTAATTTATGCCAGGCAAAATATGACTTCGAAAGTGCCATGCAGGCACTATGTAGGATTTTCCTTCGTCGGGCTATTACTGTACAATAATTGCTGGTGTCAAGATGCGTTTCCTGGAAGTCTTCAGGACAGTAGCAAGGTCCATCTCATCCTGAAGGAGGGGGGGGGGGGGGGGGGAGAGAGAGGTGTCACGACTACATAAAAACATCCACAGCAGTTCTGGCGTGTTGTTCATGACACATACATGTGAATCATTTTGTTCAGGGGAAGCCAGGACAGCCTCATCCAGGTCTGATACTTCTGACTCTGCAGAGTCGATGTAAAACTCTTCCTAAACAGAACACAATGCATTTGATTTTTAATATCATGTATACATATTGAAATGTATTGACTCATCTGATAATGTGAAATCAGATTCTTTTACTGTACAGATACAGCCACTTAAAATGGCCACGTGGTCCTTGATTACATGTGTTGGAGCATTTGTATTTTAACAAATTTCAAAATATAAAATGTAAAGTTTGTTAGTTTACTTCTATTTTGGGGTTAATTAATTTTTATTTGTAGGTTAATACTCACTTCATCGTTTTGTTGTTTATCTTGTCAAGTCAGCCAGGAAGAACTTCAGGGCCATTTTGATAAATTAAGAGACTGGTATAGGACCAGCATGCACTGGGATAGGCCAATGGTTTTGTGTGTTTTTTTTTGTTTTGTTTTTAAATTTGAGACAAGCAGCATGAAGCAACAAAAATAGATCTTGTTATTGGTTACAAACTGGATCAATAAACTATACAATGCAACTTTCAAGTTTGGACAGTGCAGTTTTGCCTGCGTACAAAAGATTATCACAGGGCAGCAGTGTCTTCTGTATATTTTTGTTAGATGTTTTGGGAAACATAAGGAACTGCCACTACAGTGCCCATTTATGGAATTACACTGAAATTGGTAAACACAGAACTGTTTACTGGGATACTTTGGGTGATCTGTAGTTCCAAGTGTCTGAATGGTCAGGATGACTAAAGTGTTATCGATGCATTGTCAGCAATTAAAAATGCCAATATCACGACATCAACAAATCTCAAAATGTGAAAAAGCAAAACAAACAAAATGAGGCAATTAAACCATTGGTCTATAGTCAGAGTACATAAATGTACTCTGTTCAATACATGCAACCTTTAAATTTTTAATTTTGCTGGTCTCACCCCGTTATATTGTACTTATAAAACACACACCATAGGTAAATAGACAATAAGTTACAGTTTACACTTCAGTTTTGGCACGTTATTCATCAACTACCACTTGCCTGTTAACCTCTGGTTCCTGGAGACCAGCCTACTAGAATTAGCTGTATGGTTTCATGCAGACCACTGCAAAGGAATAGCAGTAATATTTAATAACAGGAACAGGACCCCAACGCAGATATTTCTTGATCTAGACTACACAAAATGATCCAAGTTATAATAATGAGAATTAGTTTGTACAACAGTTTTACCAAAAATAAAATTTGTGCAATATTTAAGATTAAAATTCCAACTCATAAACAAACAGTGCCATTTACCTGATAACCTCTGGCTCCTGTACATTGTGCCTGCCATGGTCAGGTGTCTGTGTCATGCAGCACACTGCAATATGGTAAATATTGATGATGAGAGGATGTAATGCATTATAGTGCTACAGTCCAAAGGCAGTGGTCAAACACTTACATTGCCATTTCAGACTGCACCACTTCTCCACCAGTTGAGTCGTCATTGGCTTCTGTAATCTAAAACAGAGTATTAAAATATAAATGAAATGAACAACAAATGAAAAAAAGAAAGGTAAGGACATTACAAAAGAATGAAAAACCCAGAACACCAAAACCCAGGAAACTGGGATTACAATAACAAAATGAAAAAATATAAATCTTTACACACAATTGTTTTATGAAAGATGCACATCAGCCCATAACAACAAAAACCATTAGACCATATTCAGGCTTGCTCTACTGCATTTCTGTTATTAACAGTGACTCAACTGACGGGGCACTATGCCATCTGGCATAGTGATCAGATGAATGTCTCAATCCTTTGGGGAAATCACAGCATTTACTATTCTGAGCAGTGACATGTTAAAGATGGCTTATACAATATTAGGGTGACTGGAGAGCCACTGAGTTACAGTAATAGTGACAATTATGCCATATCAGCCACCCCAGTGGAACATTTGAATACCTTTGGACGGATATAAAGATTGGAGCGACCCAGTAGGTTTCTTGCTCTAATTTCTTGGGGCGTCTCCTCTTCAAGAGGAAGAATGAGCCGCTGTCCATTCACTTTGCATAGATCGAACTGCAAAGGTATGTCTGCAATATTGTCCCGTAGTGCCTGCCTGAATTCAGCGGCATTTAGGTTTACAGGAACGACCACCCGAGTAGCAGGAGTGGCATCTGTAAACAAATTTAAACCAAGTTAGCTGGCAATGTTATTTAGAACTTTCCCTAAAAACGGAAAGGTAAATTGTCACATTGTAGTGTCTCACATCAATTTATTGGTGCAAGGAAATAAAGATTACAAAGGTGCTAAAATCTAATGCCAAATTCTACAATTTGTAAACAATGACACCATGATGCAATTTTTTTGAAACCATCACTCCAAATAATTAATCTTAAAATAAAGATTACCCCTATGAGATCGGTAGTGGGTCAGTGTCGGATTCATTAGTACTGACACCTTAAACGTTAACTGGCGTGTCTGGTTCTCCCGCCTCTTGGCCTGCGCACTGGTCCACCCCCGTGCTGTTGGCGGAAAACTCCAAAGCTATCATTAGACCATGAGATAAGTTAAGTCACAAACTAATATGACACAGAGACCCCCCCCCCAACAAAACAAAACACCACACACTCCGAGTAAGGCATGAATGTTCAGCATATCGGTGTTTATTGCATGCATTTTCCGATTGTCTGGCAAATTAAATGCTCCCAGAAAACGTGGGATATGCTACATTTATAAACTAAAATCCTTATGCATAAAGAGGGATTAAAATGACTGTCATTTGAAATCGTCAACCTAGGAGAGATTTTATGATTACAGAATTTGTTAAATGCTGTGGATTGAATTGTAACAGATAATTAGTAACGAGCCATTTATTATTTAAAAACGTAAAAGGTTTTTTTTTTTTGGCAAGAACAAAAAAGGCGCAAAGCTAGAAGCTTGCCAATATAGTAACCACCACCAAAGCGTTTCACCTTTGTAGAAGAGAAGTCCCCTCTTCACCGTCATCTTGATTCAGTAGCCGGTTAAATTGGGCATTCATTCTGTCTCTGATATCATTGACTCTCCGTCGAAACGCAGCGGTACGTTCAGACATGATTGTCCATAAAAAGTCCGCCAAAAGGCTGGGCAGATATATATAGCATCCCGAAAATTCAAAGTACGGCGGGAGAAGGTACATTGTTTGTGATTGGATCGGCAAGACTGAACTTTTTTTTTTTTTATCCACCCCTTAACACAACCTGTGATCCGAATTTGTGGTAACCAATCACAGTCAACCTCATATTTGTGTTGTCTCAATCAAGCTATGTGCGACAAACTACATTCAAGTGAATGGATGCGAGATCTCTGCACCAACAAAAAAAACACCACATTTGACTGCAAGTACCCTAGTTAATCTCAATTACTGTTTGACTTTGCTACCTAAAAGCTAAGCCATGATTCTGAAACATTACTTTGTCCTTTTAAGCGCATGTTACATGTTAGCTTTGTAGTAAGTGAAAAAAAAAAAGTCATGCTAACCTTGGTCCGTTAGGAATGTTGCCAACATGCCATTTTAGGTGAGGCATGGTAATAAAGTCTTTAATATGTTACTTCATTTGGCCACTTTATATTATTGAAAATACAGTTTTATCACACTTGTTACATTAGCCGGATTAGGCTACATTGTACTGCACTGTAGGGACTTTGTAATAATGTTGATTTAACGTTGTTTTTGTCATTGATATTTGATCTATTTGTAGTCGACCAGGTGACAACAACTACGTTGAAAAACAACAAACAACGTCTATTTATAGATGACCAGAGATCAAAGCTGTGATCATCCAAAGAGCCTCTTTCAGTGGTAAATCCCTACAGGTCACCATAAAAAAAGCCATTGATTTGTAGTTGAGCGTTAAATTACTGAGCGGGTATAAAGTACCGGAGAAAATAGATTGAGTGTTCTTTTGTTATCACTGATTTATGGTCTAGTTACAGTTCAACAGCTTTAATAAAATCATGTCTACTTGCAATGTATGTATAGTTGACCGGGAAATTAAAGCAGCGATCACTTGGACTATTCCTAGCACCCCCCTCACAGTGGTACATCCCTTCAGGTAACCATTCACAAGTCTTGTACAGTAGAGCGGGACATTACAGTTACTCTCAGCGGAATTCACTGGAGAAGGCATACGTTCATGCACTGCACTGGCCTGCACCACGATTATAAGGTAAGAATGAGTTTTATTCTATTCGTTATTTCCAGTACAGTAATAGATTCGTTAATATAAAGTTTCGGACAAAATGTAGGAGCCCGAAATTGTATCTACTTTCATCTTACAGTCCGACAACAAAGAACACATTTTCGTTTCATACTTTTGTTATATTCCGTTACAGAGCTAGCCTAACGCTTCGAGGGTTTCTTTAGCCTTGCCGTCGCCTCGGCCACCATTGACCCAGACTGTCGCTCTGTGGTTGCTTTTTGCATAGTACTAAAAAAAGCAAATCTGTGATATGGTAGGTAAACGTAAAGGTAACTGTATAAATGTGTTCAATGACTTTGTTACTTTTGATGATTGGAGAGCACCCGCTTCAATTTGCACATGAAAACTTTAGACTCAGTTCGATTGCTCATGCGGCATGCCCACGTGACTTTACGTCGCATGCTCACCGGAAAAATCAATGCGCAATTACGTGGCTCTAATGATGGTGAGGTTGTGCGTAGGTGCTGCATATAATACAGTATGTTCAGTGGGAGAAACTTAGTCATTTAACTCTACAGCCGAGTAATTATCCCGAGAGCCTTTTCTAGTAAGCGGGATTAACAGACTGTCAAACCATGAAGTCATAGTGCAACACCAAGTTGCAATTTCAGTAAACTCATCTGAATTAGATCGTGATAGATGTTCTGAATTTTCAGCTTTTGATGTTCATCCTTATAAGCACGCATGTGCCTTTTTAAACGCATGTATAGTTGTATCTACAATACCAGGATTTAGTAATACAGTGGTGTATATAAAGAGCCACATGAGACTGTTAAGCTATCATTAAACCCGACACTGCAGACTGAAAGACAAACTCCATGAACTGAAAACTGACCTTAAATATGAGTGCGGCAAATCCGCAGTGAAGAGAGATAATAATATTGATTTTTTTTTTTTTTTTTTTAAAGTTCCAAGAATCCAAAACTAACGTACAGGAAGCCACAAGGTAGACAAACAAAGTGTACAACTTGAAACAGAACAACAGAGTGAAAAGCTGAGGGCTTAAATACTTGCGCAAGTTGATTAGGGAGAGAGGACGCAGCTGGGAGAAACAAGACACAGGTGAATTGAATCAAACAAGTATGACCAGTGGAAGCAAAAGCAAGTGCACAAAAGACTAGACGTTGAGGGGTCTGAAAAATGCTTTTGCCATGATGTAATCTGTAATTTCCACAAAGTATGCTGATCAGTGTAATTTTCAATGATTGAACTGTAGTAGAGACGAGCAAACATATTGGTAGATCTGAGAAGAGAGAACTTTTGTTATGAAAATGATTTTAATCTTTTACACATGATTGCATTTGAGCTTATTAAAGAGCTGTGGCTCCTGGTCAAGTGAAGGTCAGAAACTCTTGGCAGGCGTTAAGGATCAGCCAATACACGGTGAGGAGGACAGGAGCTCTGAAAGGAATGGCAACACACCTGCTTACATGACATACGCCTGGAGTGATTTTTTATCTTTTATTACTTATATTCTTTAGAGTTAAGATTTAAGTTTTTATCATTTATACCTTATATCTTTTGAGTAAGTCTTAAGTTTCAGTTATGTTCCGTTTGAGTGAGTTTCCTTCATGGTTCGAGTGTGACATTTAGCCTAGAAATTACACAGAGTTCAGCTGTGTATGTGCACAGGCCTTATGTCTGGCTAAGACAAGAGGTGTGAGGTTAGCTGGGGTGCAGACGAGGTCATGACACATACTTAGCATACACTGCAGACACACATACACACCATAATAGATCTATTTTGGTAAGTAAGAAGTGAAGATGTGTTTTGCTGCAAATGCAGAATTGTGCCGAGGTACTTAGAGGAAGTGCAACTGAGGTTGAGACAAGAAGGCGTACGTGGGGCGACACCGGGATGGAGAGGAGACGTAATGTTCTTTAAACTATGTTAAAGTTCACGGAACATTTTGTGGTTTAAGTGACGTAAGCTGTACTTTGTCTATTTTTGCAAAAGAGGGGGGCTTTGTTATTGTACTCATATAAAACCTTTGTCTAATTGTTGTAAGTTCAGTTCGATTGCTGATTTTGCCCAGCTTCGGACTCCACGCGTGTAATCAATAAATCTTCGCTTTGATCACATCTTCTGGACCAGAGTTGTTATTTGCTTGTGAGCCCTCCGTACTCCTTTTCTCCAACTTTTGAACCTTAACAACGTCAACAATATAAAGTAGTAACCAACTAAAGATAGGACACAAAAATGCAGACTTTGCGCTAGGAACACAGAATGGCAGGAGAACAGCCTCAAAGAGTAAAGAAATGAATAAACAACAGTATATGCAGAAAATAAAAAATAAAGTTAAAAGACAGCGTGGTCTCCAAGAACCCAGAGTACGATACAAAATGTCTTTTATTCAAGTGAACAAACAATGTAGACCATGTTCAATTTTTTAATAAGTTGGAAAAAATAAAAGCTAATGACAGCATTTAAAATAAACAAAGATGAATAACATAGATGGGAACATTTGAAAATGGAATTGTAACATTATCAAAACTGATTTTTCAGATATGCAGATTAGAAGATATGGATATTCAAATTTTTAACTTGGGTGTGTATTTGAAATATGAAAATATTGGTTGACATCGTTGACATACTGTTATTAAAGATAGGAATATGTATGAAGAGTAGATTCAAAAGCTCTATTAACAGAACTATAACCTGTTAGAATCTGACATTTATTTCAGATGTATTCTGTAACTGTTCACAGTCTCAATACTTACAGTGATTCACAAATAAATTTTATCATTAGAGAAAAAATTACCAATAATCATCCCACAGATGTAATATTATCTACAGCTACTCTTAGTACCATCGATGTTAAGTTAGACTCTTTTTCTCCAATTGATCTTTCTGAGTTAACTTCAATAATTAATTCCTCCAAACCATCAACGTGTCTTTTAGACCCCATTCCTACAAAACTGCTCAAAGAAGTCCTGCCATTAATTAATTCTTCGATCTTAAATATGATCAACCTATCTCTAATAATCGGCTATGTACCACAGGCCTTCAAGCTGGCTGTAGTTAAACCTTTACTTAAAAAGCCATCTCTAGACCCAGCTGTCTTAGCTAATTATAGGCCAATCTCCAACCTTCCTTTCATATCAAAAATCCTTGAAAGAGTAGTTGTCAAACAGCTAACAGATCATCTGCAGAGGAATGGCTTATTTGAAGAGTTTCAGTCAGGTTTCAGAGCTCATCACAGCACAGAAACAGCTTTAGTGAAGGTTACAAATGATCTTCTTATGGCCTCTGACAGTGGACTCATCTCTGTGCTTGTCCTGCTAGACCTCAGTGCTGCGTTCGATACTGTTGACCATAATATCCTATTAGAGCGATTAGAACATGCTGTAGGTATTACAGGTACTGCACTGCAGTGGTTTGTATCATATCTATCTAATAGACTCCAGTTTGTACATGTAAATGGAGAGTCCTCTTCAGACACTAAGGTCAATTATGGTGTTCCACAGGGTTCAGTGCTAGGACCAATTCTGTTTACATTATACATGCTTCCCCTAGGCAACATCATTAGAAGACATAGCATAAATTTTCACTGCTATGCAGATGACACGCAGCTCTATCTATCCATGAAGCCAGGTAACACACACCAATTAGTTAAACTGCAGGAATGTCTTAAAGACATAAAGACCTGGATGGCCGCTAACTTTCTGCTTCTTAATTCAGATAAAACTGAGGTTATTGTACTCGGCCCTGAAAATCTTAGAAATATGGTATCTAAGCAGATTCTTACTCTGGATGGCATTACCTTGGCCTCCAGTAACACTGTGAGAAACCTTGGAGTCATTTTTGACCAGGACATGTCCTTCAATGCACATATTAAACAGATATGTAAGACTGCTTTCTTCCATTTGCGCAACATCTCTAAAATTAGAAATATCCTGTCTCAGAGTGATGCTGAAAAACTAGTTCATGCATTTATTACTTCCAGGCTGGACTACTGTAATTCATTATTATCAGGAAGTCCTAAAAACTCGCTGAGAAGCCTTCAGCTAATCCAAAATGCTGCAGCAAGAGTACTGACAGGGACTAGAAAGAGAGAGCATATTTCTCCTGTTTTGGCTTCCCTTCATTGGCTTCCTGTTAAATCCAGAATTGATTTCAAAATCCTGCTCCTCACATACAAGGTCTTAAATAATCAGGCCCCATCTTATCTTAATGACCTTGTAGTACCATATCACCCTATTAGAGCACTTCGCTCTTGCACTGCAGGCCTACTTGTTGTTCCTAGAGTATTTAAAAGTAGAATGGGAGGCAGAGCCTTCAGTTTTCAGGCCCCTCTTCTGTGGAACCAACTTCCAGTTTGGATTCGGGAGACAGACACTATCTCTACTTTCAAGATTAGGCTTAAAACTTTCCTTTTTGCTAAAGCATATAGTTAGGGCTGGACCAGGTGACCCTGAATCCTCCCTTAGTTATGCTGCAATAGACGTAGGCTGCCGGGGATTCCCATGATGCATTGAGTTTTTCCCTTCCAGTCACCTTTCTCACTCACTATGTGCTAATAGACCTCTCTGCATCGAATCATATCTGTTATTAATCTCTGTCTCTCTTCCACAGCATGTCTTTCATCCTGTTTTCCTTCTTTCACCCCAACCGGTCGCAGCAGATGGCCGCCCCTCCCTGAGCCTGGTTCTGCCGGAGGTTTCTTCCTGTTATAAGGGAGTTTTTCCTTCCCACTGTCGCCAAAGTGCTTGCTCATAGGGGGTCATATGATTGTTGGGTTTTTCTCTGTATTTATTATTGTGCTATCTACTGTACAATATAAAGCGCCTTGAGGCGACTTTTGTTGTGATTTGGCGCTATATAAATAAAATTGAATTGAATTGAATTGAATTGATGACAGAGTGTTTCCAAAAGTGCTCAGTCACAATTTTCAGAAGACTAACATGGAATTTTTGATTTATTTAAATATATAAACCTGTTGAAAGTAATAATTTAAATTTTTGTCTTTGTAGGATCACAGTAATGTATAGATTTCTAATACAGTCCAAGTTTGTCCACGAAAAAACACCAGCAAGCAGGGTATGTCCTACAACTATCGTATCACTGTAAATGACTAAGACTATAATCGAACTCTCTTCCTTAAACAACAAGAAACATGAAGTGTACTCAGGAGCAGATTCGAGCACAGGCTCAGAGTGAAGTTAACAGAAAACGTTCTTTACATCATAACCATCATCATCATCATCATCATTTATATAGCACTTTAAAAACACACCTGGTAGACCAAAGTGCTGTACAATAGAAATAGAAATATAGTAATAAAATAGAAAAAACAGACAAGTATGTGTATGTGATGCAAAAGGTAAAATTAAAAACAAGGCTAGAATGCATGAATGTTAACTTTAAGTTCTACAACTAGGAGCAAAATGCTATGAACATGGACTACGGTAGTTCATACTAGAGGGAACAGTAACATGATCTGTGGCTGCCGGAGCTTGGCAAGTGAAACAGTGGTGTGAGAGTTGATGGTGGAGCGGCACTGTGCGACCCATTTTTGTATTGTTACCTTATGTGTGCCGCTACGGGTCACCTTTTGTGTTTTTACGTATGGTGTGTTTATGGAAATGTATTGAAGATAAACGTAACTCAAGCCAGGTGTTTTTGGTCAGAACAAGCAAACAGTTTGTAAAATCTGCGCTGTTATGATAAATGACATTGACTAAAGAGAAGCAAATAAAACTGATGAATACAAAAACAATCTTAACCGTACAAGACAAGTATAGATTGAGTTGGGCTGTTACAAGTTTAATTCATAACAGTTACATTGCCTCACCCCTGCCACCAATCACTTCAGTGGCTTCAAGTGTAGGCATAGCCTCTACAGGTACTGCAAGAGAGGGAGAGCAGAGTCAGGAGGGTCTTGGAAGAAGTTCAGAAAAGATCCAAATAGGCAGTCTGAACAGTCTTACTTGTTTGCAGGTGGAGTAATGCACGAATGGATAAAAAAGAGTGAGAGGTTATCAGCTGTTGAGGAGCAAATGGAGATCCGTGTCCAGGGGAGTGATGCTATTGCGAGTGTGAAAGGTTGTCCAGGAAGTAACTAAGAAGACATGAACAGAGAGGTAAATACTAGAGCTATGAGCAACGTGAGGCCAATAACTGACATTGGTTAACAGATAATATGGCAAAGACTGGTTGTGAATGGTGGTCTTAAATACAGCTGGCTTGATTTGTCTCAGGTGGTGATCCTCAGAGGAGCGATGAAGTAGAGCAGCCAGCACCCCAAGTAGAGCAGGCACTGTGGAAAAATAGTTGTGACTCAACTAGACCATTACAAAGTATGGCCTGGAGGATTTTCATCTCAAGGTGCAAGAACATTCTTAATGACTGTACACGGCGGCTGCTGATAGACGATGTTGGGCCAGATGTGCTACAGTTAGCGTTAAGGAGGTATGATCAAAGCAAGATCGAAAACATTTAACATTTAAAATGTTTAAGGGGAATATGGCCTGAAAATATAACATGAATTAAGAAGTAATTTTTTGATATCTTTGAGGTTGGAGACTATGCAGAGAAGCCTTCAGTGGGCAAGAGGAAGACTGATCAATGTAACTGCAGCAGATCAACTTCTGCGTGACTTGGCTGAATTGATTCAGGAGGTCGAACTGTCTACTCAGCATGGCCAACAAGGTAAGCACATATTGTGTCGATTCCTTGACTCACCAACAGTGTGAAATAAATTATGACTCTGTCTTAACCTATTTTCCAAATATTTACCTATTTACCTGATATATTTACCTGATATATGGGGTGCCTTTACCTATTTACCAAACGCTTATATATTTTCAGGCTGTTTTGGATACCAGGCACCAGTGGTTTTCAACAGAGGTAGAGGTAGATCCCTTTACCTTATCACTCGGGAACAGCTTTCATTCCTGAAGTCATGTGGATTCACTGCACCTCAGATGGCTGATATTTTGAATGTTTCACTTCCTACAATTCGAAGACGTCTGCGGTCATTGACTTTTGAAACCAGTGTGACTTTCATTTCTTTGTGACACACACTCACTGTTTATTCAAATTAAATGGTATTGTGAAATTGTAAACATTAGTATATTTGAATGTGCACCACTAGTCAAGTAATGAAGTGTGCTGTTATGGTAGTGATAAATTACTCATGTTTTTTTGTCTGATTTCAGACAGTATCATTTCACCCGTGCATCAATGTATGCGGAACTGACTGACAGTGCCTTGGATGAACATGTGCAGGACATTGTTGCTGGCAATGAACAAACTGGTCCTGAGGCTGTCAGAGCCTCCCTGCGAGTACGTGGACTACGTGTACAGCGAAGGAGGGTTCGAGCAAGCATGTTACGGATGAATCCTGGAGCAGCTGCCCTTAGAGCAGTTTTGCGGAGACCAGAACGAAGAACATATCAGGTTGCAGGTCCAAACTCATTGTGGCACATTGATGGAAATCACAAGCTGATAAGGTAACCAACCACACTGATTTGTTGAACACCTATTTTGACCAAAGTGAAATTCAGTATTACATCAAATATAATTGTTGAACAATAAGACACCTCCAATAGAGCCAGGCCCTGGGATGGGCAGTCCTCTAACACAACTGGTTATGTTTAAAGGGGAAGATGAGAGAACACAGACAGCGCAAGCAACATACAGAGAAAAATTCAAACTTGACATGTAATAGTCCCATGTAAATCAAATAAGAGTGTGTTTTCCATTGTTTCAATAACAAAGCAGAAATAATACTTTTCTTCTTATGGACCACGGTTTTAGGTGGAGGATAGTCATTCATGGGGCTATTGATGGATACAGTCGTCTTGTGGTCTTCCTTCATGCCTCAAACAACAACCGTAGCAGTACCGTTTTATCAAGTTTCATCAGAGCCGTGGTATCCTATGGTGTACCCTCGAGGGTCCGGACAGACAGAGGTGGGGAAAACAATGCTGTCTGCCTGATGATGAACATTTTCAGAGGCTTTGATCGTGGAAGTGCTCTAAGAGGAAGGAGTACCCATAATCAGAGAATTGAGAGGCTCTGGGGTGATCTGTGGCGAGGAATGACCAATGTCTACTGTGATTTATTTCACCACCTGGAGGAGGAAGGCATCATTGACATTGACAATGAAATGCACCTTTGGGCTCTCCATTACATCTATCTCCCAAGGATCAACAGAGATTTGAAAGACTTCACTCAACAGTGGAACAATCATGGCTTGCGGACAGAGAGACACTTGAGCCCATTACAGATTTTTGTCCAAGGCAGCCTCCAGCAACAGGGCCGAGCCTCAACTGCCATGCAGGACATCTTTCAGACTAGAGCAGCAGCTGCTGCTGGGACTATTGGTGGGACAGCTGATGGTAGTGTGACAGCCACTGAGAGTGAGACGACTGCTGCTCAGGGCTTAGGTACTGATTCTGGTGGTGGTGCTCATGGTACAGATGAGCTGGGATTGCTGGTCGACTGGCCTGAGAGGATTAATTCAATTCAATTCAATTTTTCAATTCAATTTTATTTATATAGCGCCAAATCACAACAAAAGTCGCCTCAAGGCGCTTTATATTGTACAGTAGATAGCACAATAATAAATACAGAGAAAAACCCAACAATCATATGACCCCCTATGAGCAAGCACTTTGGCGACAGTGGGAAGGAAAAACTCCCTTTTAACAGGAAGAAACCTCCGGCAGAACCAGGCTCAGGGAGGGGTGGCCATCTGCTGCGACCGGTTGGGGTGAAAGAAGGAAAACAGGATGAAAGACATGCTGTGGAAGAGAGACAGAGATTAATAACAGATATGATTCGATGCAGAGTCTATTAGCACATAGTGAGTGAGAAAGGTGACTGGAAGGGAAAAACTCAATGCATCATGGGAATCCCCGGCAGCCTACGTCTATTGCAGCATAACTAAGGGAGGATTCAGGGTCACCTGGTCCAGCCCTAACTATATGCTTTAGCAAAAAGGAAAGTTTTAAGCCTAATCTTGAAAGTAGAGATAGTGTCTGTCTCCCGAATCCAAACTGGAAGTTGGTTCCACAGAAGAGGGGCCTGAAAACTGAAGGCTCTGCCTCCCATTCTACTTTTAAATACTCTAGGAACAGCAAGTAGGCCTGCAGTGCAAGAGCGAAGTGCTCTAATAGGGTGATATGGTACTACAAGGTCATTAAGATAAGATGGGGCCTGATTATTTAAGACCTTGTATGTGAGGAGCAGGATTTTGAATTCAATTCTGGATTTCACAGGAAGCCAATGAAGGGAAGCCAAAACAGGAGAAATATGCTCTCTCTTTCTAGTCCCTGTCAGGACTCTTGCTGCAGCATTTTGGATTAGCTGAAGGCTTTTCCGGCTTTTTACTGTGCCAGACATTGAATTTACTCTGGACGGACCGATGATGGAGCAAGTGGTAGAACTATTTAATCCACTAACTGGCACCAGAGGGAGTCATGGTATTGAACTCATCTCTGGCTTAATATACTTTCTGGACTCGACATATCACTGAGACAGTTCAATTATTGACTGAAACATAATAGCAGCAAGTGGAAAGACTTCAAAATATCTAGGTGACTGGATACATATAATGTGAAAAGTTATAATACGTGTTTACTATGTACCATTGAGTAGTGGAGATACAAGAACGAGCTGTGTGACACTGACAATAAAAAATGTTGAGTGATTTTTAAAGTGTATAAGATGGAAGTTGTGAAATGGAAAGTATACAACTGAAACTGAATCTCGATAAAGTCAACTTGATTAATCTAAAAGTTACAGCTGTTGATATTGATAAATACAACTATAAAGCAGTGACAGTAAATAATTAAAAAATAAAAAACTGTATAGTAGGTCTTGAAGTGGCTCAGTATAGTGTAGTAGATATAAAGTGGTTTAGCGTGTGTTTGATGTTGTGACAGTTTACACCGAGTACATTATGTTTTGCTTTGTACAGATTATGCTTTGTACAAACATAGTTCAGAAAATACTCGACTCCAGTGTAAAATGTGAATAAAAAAAGAGCAAGCACTGATTTTCAAATGTGAAAGGCAAAGTTTGTTCGCAGTAGAACATAGAAAACATGTCAAATGTTCACACCGAGACTATGTCGTTAAAAATAAGTCCATTTTAATTTGATGGCAGCAATATGTTTCAAAACAGTTGGGATGGGGCAAGAGAAGGCTGGAAAAAGTGGTACTAAAAAGAAACAGCTGCAGGGATATTTTAAAAGTAACAGGTCAGTTACATGATTAGATATTAAAAGCATCTTAGAGAAGCAGAGTTGCTCTGGAGGAAATATGGGCAGAGGTTGATCAATCTGCAAAAAAACTCCATTAACAAATTGTGCAACAATTTCAGAATAATGTTCCCAAGTGTAAAGTTGTAAAGACTTAAAATATTCCATCCTCTAGAGGCATAAAAATATATTTTATCAAAAGATTCAGTGACTGGAGAAATCTCTTTGCAGAAACAATGAGGCTAAAAGCCATGATGTCAGTGATCTTCAAACGCTCACAGGAAAGTTATAATCATGGAGCATTAAACAGACATGATTCTGTCATGGAAATCAGTGCATTTCCTGTATCCTTTGGGGCAACAGACCTGAGTCACACTTTTAGAGAGGTACCTGATGAGGTGGATTGAGAGGAATATCCCTGATGCATGGCAGTTTGTTCACTCACTTCCTCTCCACCACAGCTTCCGAAGCGCGGCCAATCACAGAGCTTGCTCTCCTGATCCAAGAAGAACACATCAAAGTGCACTGCACTCACCTGAACTGACAGAACACCTGTCATTAACATTTTGGTGCACACATAAGCTTGTTCTCAAAAACCCGCCTGCCCATCCGCTTCTTGTGTACAGCCTCTGTTTTGATCTTCCAGTTCAGCAAATGTATATATGCGGGTGTCCAGGTATTTGTATTCCTCCACCACATCATATCAGCGGGTTCAGTATCTTATACTGATGTCAAGATAATGCACACTGCAGCCCATTTGTATCTACAGTTATCAGAAAGAAGCCATAACCAAGTTACATGGATTCTTTTTTTTTTAAATTACTTCATGTCATACAGGTAAACTAGTTGTGTTATGTACAACGCTGTCATGTGCCACTCTCTGTTTCAAATTCATGTAAGACATCCAGAGTACTCTGATGACATTGACAAGGACAACTCCAGTTTACATGGGAAACAATTATTTCATGTTTTTGAGATTATTTATTTACATCACTTTTCAGAAAACGTACATACAGGTCTGATTCAAAACTGCATATCTAATTTTAATGCATGTTGATAGGGCAAAAATATTCCTGAGATACTGTTAACATTATTAAATTTGAAGGCTATTATACAGTGGTATTACTTTAAACTGAGTAAAATGGTATTTTGATAAAAGTTAAGGTCTCCGTTTGTTTCAGAAAAAGCATTCTGTCATTTATTTGCTTTTATTATTTATTCATATGCCTTCCGCGGACCATCTCTGCACTGCGTGGGTGATTGGTGGCTCCGTGCACACTAAGTGCTGCACACAGGGACAAGGCGCACTAATTACGATCAGATCTTCCCTGGGCAGGGAGAGGTGATGAACTGTATGACACTTTTTCATTGGCATACATTAAGTACAATGTTTTATTGCCTACGGTGGGGCAGGTCACATACTGGGTGAAGGTGGGCAGTGTGGAGTCCAGCGAGACATGATTAAAGTCCCCTGATATTAGAAGAAGAGCTCTCGGAGATTGCGTCTGCAGTCTGCAGACCACAGAGAGTCACAGGCTGCCTCCACGGATGCTAACGGCTAATAGCTCAATGTCTCTGTTGCAGAGTTGTTCTTTCACAGCAATGTGCCCAGGGGTCCCACAACTGTCTTTAACAAACACTGCCCAGTCCCCCTCCTTTCCTCTCACCGCTGTCTCTCATCTTGTCCGGCCGCAGCAGCTGGAAGCCGGGCAGTGTAAGGTGTCCTTCTCGGTAGACATCACCCCCGTCTCTTCCCTCACTGGGGACGTAGGGTCTGTCTGCCGGTAGCGCAGCTGCAGGGCGCAGCGCTAACAGCTGATCCCTAACATAAACAAAGGAGCCATGCGCCGAGTGTCTAAATACGGGTGAAAAAAGAGAAGACAAAAGAAGAGATAAGTCAACATAACTAGCACGGAGCGGTAATGCATGACGGCAGAATCTGATTGCTAAGACATAAGTTAAAGGTTAAGAGAAGTAAAGAGGAAAATAAGAAAGAAGCTCAGAAATTAGCAGAGCTAGCTCTGCTCATTACCTGTTAGCTGCCATAACAGGTACCACAGTTAAGGTTTCAGAAAAAGTATTCTGTCGTTTGTTTGCTTGATCATGCCTTAAACACATCAAAATGCATAGTAGGATTATAATACAAGTCAATACTGTAACAAGCACTGGTACTGAATAGGCAATCACTTAGCAGCAAAGTGAATCGGTGATGCATTAGTGTGGTCTGCACTTCCTCTTCTTTGATTGGGTGAAATGAGTTGAAAGTAATTGGATGAGGGAACCATGGGGAGTGCCCTGCATAATTTCAATAAAACGCCGTTTTAAACGCTGTTACAGCTGGCACAGAACGCTGTAAAAAACGCCGTTTTTATGCATCTTTGAACGGCGTTTTCTGCCGAGTGGCGGAAAAAACGGCGTTTCCGTCTGTCTTTGAACGCCGCTTTTTACGTCACTCGGATGGTGCGTTCAGCGCGCCATGTGAGAGTCGGAAAAAACGGCGTTTGTCGAAACAGAACGCCGTTTTTTTCGGCATTTTGAATAATTAAACGGCGTTTTTTACGCCGTTTCTTAATCAAACGGGTTAGAAAAGTGGCGAATTTTGGCACTAATGGCTTGCCATACTCTGGCCGCCTCTATCGCGTTCGGTTTACACAGTAAACTCTTCACCACTACATGAACGATGGATTTACTCTGTTGACTTTTCATGTAACATTTGGTCCTAAACAGAAAAGATGATGACAAAACTTGTTTCTGTGTCACAGCTCGAGCTCCGTCTACGACTGCTCCTCCTCCTCTGATGTCTCTTCCCAGGCTGGCGTACACAATCTTTTTGTTCATCCTGTTCACTGGTATACTCATACTGTATATATCCATGTGCAAAAGTTGACTCAAGGTAAGAGTAAAACTAAAAAAAAAAAAATCATATTTAGTGTTCTGTCACCATGTAACCGTGTTCTGTTTAAATAGATTTTCCCTGAGAAAGTTGCTCTTTAGTGCCTCCTTCTGGCATGACCTGGTGTAACGTGCGCAAGTCTGTCTCTGTTCTATGATGTCATCAGAAAGTTCATGCCATTGTTTGGGGAAAAGACTTCTCCTGTTCTCGTGTTCTCTGCTGTAGTGACAACTGTCTCCCTTAAGATGGTCTTTAAGGGCATTGTCGGTATGTAATTCTGTTCCATCCTTACTATGAACAAAATGTACTTGAAGAAATGTGATTGCAGTGTTTGCTTAATAGAAATGTTTGTAAAGAGAGGATTCGCTAATGCTTTTGGCTAAACAAGTCATTTGTACTGTTATTGTGTATTTGTCCTCATCTATGATTTCTATAAGCATTTCATGTTGTTTCTCAGTTTTACCCTACTTCAACTGGCCTAAGTAAAGGGAGATGAAGTCAAACACTCTTGTCTGCGTGGTCATTTTGAAGAGGAGTTTAGTCTGAATGTCGACTCTAGCAAGGCGTTAGAGGCAGAGGACATTACATTTAGAATATATTCAATTTCCACAAAGGGTCAGAGGTCCAATACAACACCGTAGCTGCCAAACAAATGACAGAAAATCCATCATAAAACTATTTTTTCAAACTTATTTTGTCAGTCTAACAATAATTTAAGTATGAAATCAGGTGATAGATACATCTGATCTAAAATAACTCAAAAGCAGCAGCAACACTTTAACCTCTTGCTGTGAAAGATTCACGTCTTCCATTTGCAGCCTCCTCCAGTTGGACAGTAGATGCCAACTGACCACAGTGGTGTAAAATGAGCTTCTCAACTCATTACACTTTGTGAAACAGACCTTTGGTTGTGGCTCATCAGGTGACCTCAGGCATGTTTGAGTGTTGATGTTCACTGAGTGAAGATAGATATTCATGTTTTTGGTACAAATGTCACAGTGTCACAATGTCACAGTATTGTTGTTAATGAGGTCAGAGCTGGTTCTCAGAAAGTGCCACTGTTTTATAACGCACCTAATATGGGATTAAGTTCTGCTTTTTAAAACGTCCCACTATGTAAAGGTTCTGTTCCTTCTGCAGCTGAAACTGAGGCAAAAATGAGAGAGTGTGATCATCTCTGACTGGAGTGTCTGAGGATGAAGATCATGATGAACAATAACGATCAATGTATCACCAGGATTAAAGTAAAATTTTTATGTTGTTTTACTTTTTTAACTTTATAACTTTTTAACAGCTGATGTTTTGCCTACACTGTTAGCTCATGACTTGATGATCAATCTGCTGTTTGCGCTGAACTGAAAACTGCATAATTCTCACATTTGATGAGCTTTTTGTTTAAAAGACAAAAACAATGATTATGTCAGTGTCAAAATGTACGCAAGCTTCATGCTAGGCTTCATATGTCAATGTTAACACCCCATGCTAATGTAGTAATGTCTTTATTATTTTAGTTAAAATCAAATAAAAAGTAGTGTATTATGTTTCTTGCTGCAAAATGGTGTGTGTGGTGGATTATCATTGTGGTAGGACTTGACTTAAGCGGCCAAAGAAGTGCAGGAGACTGATGCTGTCCAGTGGAGCAAGTGATTTATTCACCATTTTGTGACCCAAACAATATTTACAAAAAAATAAATAAGAAACTCAACTCTATAATTAACTCAGTTCAAATAAACATAACTGAACTTAAATCAACAGAAATTAAGGTCAAACTGCACACAGGTACACTGACCTGAACCTTTCCTCTCAAACACCTGAGTTCTTCTACTTAAATAGTCCACTTAACCAAACAATTTCTCCTCTGGACTATTCCATTCAGTACGTAGGTAAGATGAACATGATTATATTCAAACCTCTACTACTCTTTACTGGCAACATAAACTCTATGGTGTAATCAATACATACTACAACAATAAATCTATTTATCCATAAACACTCTAAAATCAACTTTATTAATGACACTTTACCTGAGGCATGTAAAGTTTTAAGTCAGTAATGCTGTTATTTACAGCACTGTGAGACTATGTGACTGTCACAAAGGCCAAAAATGTAATTTTTTTCTCTGTTTAGGCCTTCTAAAGGGTTGATTTAGACTTTTAGGGATTGTGCAGCAGCCCTATATTGTTTAAAAAAAAAGGTTTTTATTCTCATGAGAGGAATAAATGTTGACATATATCACTCTTGTCCTGGCTGTGATTTCAGTAGAAGCCAAGGAGTATTCTAGGAAAAAGGTCTGTTTCAAGGTTTTTTTTTGCTTGGATTTAATATCGATTAGGCTATATTTTAAGATAAGCCAACCTGAATCAAGAAACAAATTAATCATACTTCACTAATATTGAGTAGTTTTTCATAGTATTAGAACTATTTTTCTCATTGCAGTGCATTCATTTGCTGCAAGTAAGAATTCAAAACATAAAAAAGACTGTAATTTAGCATATTTAACTTACTTTTTGGGACTTGATATCAAGTAATTTTATCTAAAATTGAGCTTTAATTGTCAAATGTGTTCTTTTATTTCTGGATTAAAAAATCTTATTTCAAGATTTCTTAAAATAAACTTGCTGCATGGACAGATAATTTCACTTGTTTTCAGTGCTTTTTGTATCAAATGTAGTATTTTTTTCCTAAATATAGACTAGCCATTTTTGCAGTGTGTTAGTTTGTGTGTAGTTAGTGTGTGCAATGAGGTGACTCCTGTAAAAGGGAAGGGAAAAAAAAGAGTAGAAAAATGAGTGATACACCTGCTGCTGGCATCTTATTGAATGCAGATGTGGTGGCAGATTTCTTTTTTTCATATATTATTCACATATTTAATTATATCACATTAGTTATAGTAATATCACTTTCTCACTTTACTATAGTAAGAGCACTCCTGCCACTACTTTACATGCATGTGGAAAGTTAACACAGTGACGCCATTGTAATGGGAGACATTAAACAGATAGTGAGACTTCTTCTGCTTATCAGGGATGTAAATCCTTAGGTGAAGGCTAAGCAGAAAACAAGGTCATAATTCTCTCTGTGCGGGAGGAGGTATAGCCCCCCCGTGAGAGGGGCCAACATGTAAGAGTTTGTGGAATGTTCTTTGTCTGTGTCTCTGTATGTAAGATGTAAGGGCGGTGGCCACAAGGCAGAGATGGTCCTGGTGTTTCACTGGGATGCTCTCTCCACATTGCAATGTGTTTATTAAACCCACTTCAAATCAAGCTCACTGGGTGTGTTGCAGGTTATTGTTAAAATTTCCATAACACAGAACAGCTGAATGTATGAAATAGGATTCATTAAACATGTTTGTGGTTGGTAAAGTAAAAAAATATAACCTTTTCTACTCTGATTTTATGTTTTTTGTCTGATTTTAGATCAATTGTGTTAATACAGTATTTCAAAATGAAAACATGACTGTAAATTCAGACACGGGAGGTTGTGCTGAAAAGGATGATACCAAACAAGGCAAAGTAAATCGTTTTTAAAGGTAAAATTTGGAGGGAAAATCAAAAGTAGTTAAAAATGGCCAATTATAGCCTGGACCCCAGAGGGTTAAATGTTGTTTTTTGTTTGTTTGTTTGTTTGTTTTTGTTTTTTAAGTAATGCAATAGTTACTTTTCAAAGAAAGTAATTACTTTTAGAATATTGTAACTCAGTTACTAACTCAATTACTTTTTTGAAGAAGTAACTAACAAGTATAATTAATTACTTTTTAACTTGCCCAACACTGGTTGTAAAGATGTAAGAACAGTTGAAGAAACCATTAAAAGCCCACAATTACCACAACATTCACTCCCCTGATGAGTGTATGGAAACTTCTGACCATGAATGTTCAAGAAAGGTTAATGTTAGCTTCAAGGAAAACTAATCCATGTAAATATTCCACCATGTATGAAGTGATGGGAGTTATAACAACCACGACAGCTGATGTCGCATTAACATTTATGAAAGGAATTCAGATTCAAAATCATAAAAGGCACAAAATCAGGAATCTGCCCAGCTAACAGTTCACAGACAACCATCCTTACCTATGAACAATTAAAATAACGAGTTAACCTAACAGGCATGTGCTTAGACCGTGGGAGGACGTTAGACTACCAGGAACTCACACAGTCCAAACAAAGACACAAACTCCACTCACAAGACCCTTTAACCCTTTGGCTCTAACCCAACACGGCTCATTTCTCAAAATGACTTATAAAAGAAAAAGACAAATATGCTTTCTAATGTTCATATATAGCAAAATGTTTTAAAGGATTTCAGAAACTGCTTTTAAAACTTTAACCATCATTTAAGAATGGACTTATTGCAAATGAGAAAAACTGCATGAAAGCTATAAATGTAAAAACGAACAAAGTAGTTGACAAATATGGAATAAAAAGTCAGTTTTCTTACTGATCATGAGGCAGACTGGTGGGATCTTCATCCTGTTTTAAAGATGACTTCTTCTTCTGTGAAAAAATAATTCATCCTACATCCACAAACCACATCCTGTCAAGCCTTCTCACACCGTGCACAGTGCACACCCACAAAATAACATAAAAAACCCATCAAGTACCCTATGCTGGACCTGCAACATCTTTGCATCTATATGTAGAGACCCTAAAGTCTAAATATCATCTTTCTGTTCCTTTTGGAAAAGTAGTTGAATGTGTGGACTGTAAAACGGACATTTTCTGTATTAATATTACAAATATAAGCCACGGTTACATAAACTGGGCCTAATGTTGTGCATGTGCACAGTGGTATTTCTTCTAAAGTGTAACACTCAATTCAATTTTATTTATGCAGCACCAAATCACAACAACAGTCGCCTCAAGGCTTTATGTTGACAAGTCTCTGTTGATGTCTACTTTTGCCGCTTTGGACATGAGGGATTCCCTTATGAATCTGGGAGAAAGAACATCGAGTTTAATCAAGCAGATGGTTCATTCACACTCTTCAGGTTGCAGCAGTCTGATGAGGGACTGTGTGAAATATGGCATGGCCATTACAGGACCATGTGTGTTGAACTTGGTAAGAAGTTTTCCAGGGCAATTTTTTTTTTCATTATGCATGTACAGGGAATGACAGATTCAAAGATTCATTTGTTGGCACCACTATCCACATCAGAAGTTAAGCAACAAGATAAATGTATGACTAATAATCAAAGAAAAATGTGTCAGGTTGTGCAACTGGGCAGAAAAACTGAAGTCACAGGACCTTGTCAGCAGAGACTGTACATTTTAGTGAAAAAAATGTTCAGCTCTAAAAACATAGTGTCCACAGCAGTGTAATATCAGCTCCTGGTGCAATGTGCCAGAAATGAAACGCTTACATCACAGCGGACAATTTACAAAAGTGTTTCTGAGCCCTCGCCAACTCCACTCCACTAGTTCCCTGAACATAAAGGAAAACACACATAACTTATCTTCGTGGACAAACGAAACGTTTCTCCCACAAAACGTTACGTCCAGATGAACAGATTCAACTTTTGGAGTTTTACTTTCCTGGATGATTGAGAATGCATCAAGACGTCTTTCTTTTAGCTTGGATTTTCACAACTTTACAATACTTCTGTATCTGCAAGCACATGTACAAGGGCACTATGACAATAAACAGTTAGAATTCATCTATTCTGATCTTAGCAACATAAAGCTAACACAGAATAAAAAGAGGAGCTCTGGCAGTCATGAGATTATGGAAGCACCTGATCTCCTATTTCAGTGAGTGTGGGAAATGCATACAAATCCCACACGTGCAAGGTATCTAGTTTTCAGTAAGCTGTTGTTTGTTTTGTGTGTGGTTATTTTGTATTCTTGATGTTACTTAATATTGAATCAGTATTGATAATTATAATTTGTGGTTATGAGGATATTTTTTTGCAATAGATATTCTTAAACCTCTAAAACTGTATCTGCTCTATAGATATTAATTAGTGATACACTGTGAACTGATTACTACATCTATCGATCTAATTGCTCCTGAAATTCAGATAAATTATCCTAAAGAAAAACAGGATTTCCAGAGCTGCACACACATGTCCTTGATTTGGGGTCAATAGTCTGTGCTATATATGTTTTCTTTTTGTAAAGAGGTGAAATGTCTGAATTTTAGCGTAACGACAGCAGCTTTCAAGTGTGTTTAAACCTAATAAGGGTTATCCTACCATGATGTGACAATATTGCTCCCATGAATGGAGGGTTTGGTTTCTTTTGTCTTCATAAACACAGTAATAAATGTTCAGAGGACGGAGGTTGGGGATATGCTATTATCTATTATCTAATCTTCTTCTAAGCTTCTGTCTGCTCCCTTATGTGGTTGCCTCCTTCTGATTTGGATGTTTGATTTAGCAAAGACTTTTCTCCTGTGAATTTAATATTTGATATATAGTGCTGAACAAAAGTCTTGAGCCACCCCTCAATTTTTATTTATTTACTTCCAGGTAGCAAGACTTCCTTTGTTAATTTTTTTTTGTTTTGTTTCTAAAATTATTATGTTATTATTTTATGTAAATTAGTATTTAGTATAAATAGTGTTTCTGCATCACCAGGGACATTCCCAAAGAGCTTTTAGCTCAAATTTGGCTGGTGTGCAGTTTCTTTAAAGCTGTTGACACAGTTAGATAAGTGGGGACAAAAGAAAGTGCCAGGCCTAAAAATCTATCAGCAGTAGATAAACAGTATCTTAAAGTCATGTTGTTAATTAACAGAAAAAAAGGTTATTCAGGAAGTGGACTGAAAATCAGTTTGAACTGGAGATGGACATGGAGTGATGAATCCACATTTGAAACTTTTGGTTCCAGTTGTCTGCTGTGTTTGGAGAAGGTCATGGTGAGAGGTACAACAGTGAGTGGCTACAGCCATCTGTGAAACATGGTGACTGTGTTATGGTTAGGGGCTGCATTTCAGCCAGTGGTGCTGGAGATTTTGTCAAGTTGATGGAATTATAAAGATAGAGAAGTACTAGATTTTGATCCACCATGAACTACGATCTGGAAAGCATGTGATTAGCAGTGGCTTCATTTTCAGTGACTTGCATGGAAGATATATGCATATTATTGTTTATTCTTTTATTCCAGGTATCATCGCTGCAATAAAGGTAATTGGAGGTCTTGCTGTTACAATTCTGATTTTTGCTGTCTTCAGTTACTGGATCATATAGAAGATTTCTAAATGTAAAGAAATTAAGTCACTTCATCTGTATCTGCTTCAAAACCCCATGTCAATTTTTACTAACTATTATATTTGTTGAATGCATATGCACATCTATAAAGTGTAGACTTGGTACTCAAAATTAATTTACAGTCTAAAATTTACTTTAAATTTTTTGCAGAATTTACAGTGTTCAATCTGAAGTAAATATGAAGTGAAATCACCATCTGTACATACAAGATGAACATAGTTCTCTCATTGGAAAAGTGCAGAAGTGGGTAAATGGCCTGTATTTGTATAGCGCTTTACTAGTTCCTAATGACCCAAAGCGCTTTACACAACCAGTCATCCACACATTCACACACTGGTGATGGCAAGTTACATTGCAGCCACAGCCACCCTGGGGCTCACAGAGGTGAGGCTGGCAGACACTGGCGCCACCAGGCCCTCTGACCACCACCAGTAGGCAACGGGTGAAGTGTCTTGCCCAAGGACACAACGACCGAGACTGTCCAAGCCGGGGCTCGAACTGGCAACCTTCCGATTACAAGGCGAACTCCTAACTCTTGAGCCACGATCGCCCCTGGTTCCTCTAGTAATCACCATAATAGACTAGTTGATGTAACCAATGTCAAACTTTACTGCAGAAATAAACAAATATACAGGGTTAAATTTGTTGTCTCTGTGGATCGTCTCCCCATCATAAAAGCTGTAGAAAGTGTATATGTTTTTTCTCCTAACAACTCTGCATACTGGAGTTAGGGGCATGGCTGTTTTGACTCACAGCTGTCTTTGGTGGCCTCACCTCCCTAATTTAATCAATAAACCAGACATTTCCACTGTTCATGCTGTTGCTGCCTTTTGAAGCATTTTAATGACAAATAATGTGGCTTACTCCATAGACCAGACAGTTTATCACTGATGTCCTTCGTGATATCACAGTATTTATTAATGGTGGTTGTCATCAACTTTGAACATCTCTAACCTGAGGTGCATCAATATATAGACATGCTGTAACTTAAGGTTTAAATCAGTAATTATATTTTAGTTTTTACTGAATACTAACCATCTCAACTCTGTTTTTTCACACAGGACCAGCAGAGCAGAATGACAATATGGAAATGAATGAAAATCCTACAGTAGCAGAAAGTGATGGGAACAATACTCAAGATACTACTGACGCTCTGATGGAAAAACACTGTGTAGAGTCAAAACCATGCCTCGTAACTGAAATCTCATCTCCTCCTAGCTCCTCTGGTGCCAAACTAATGTCCACAAAGTCTTAAGAATTTTAAAAAAATTAGTTTGTGGACAGAACAGTTTTAATCAGGATTCCATCAAGGTTGTTGAAATTAACTCCTTTATTTTAATTTTAGTTAACTACATCAAAATTAAGTCTTATCTCAGCATTTTCAAACAATAAAAATAAAACATAACTAAATAAACCCACAATGGAAATTAATTAAATCTAAACTGAACTAAAAACAAAAATTAAAGCTAAACAATCAAGAAGTGTTTGTTACTGCGATCAAAGACTTGAAAGGTGTGTAGCATAACTTAAGCAGCAAGGAAGGTGATAAGTAAATAGTAGTGATGGCTCGCTTGAAGCTGACGCTCCGGTGCGTGTGTCAAAAAAATCAACACACTGCTTCAGAAGCACTGTGTCGAAGCTTGATTCATTTGGCCAGAGTCACGTGATCAGTGACGTCCGAAGCTTCACTTAGAACCTAACTGCTTCGGTATCTGATTCAATGGTTTATAAGGAAGTGAATCATTCGTGGGATTTGTGGAGTGTTTTGATGGTGACAGATAGCGAACCACTGATCATTTTACTGAGAGATTTGGAGCGAGCGAGGAATAGAGGAGGTTCTGTTGTGTGGGAGTATTTTGAGTTGATTTTGGTCAATCGGGTGGGTTTTCCAGCTTTGTGTTCTGGCTGTTTGCTTTTGTTTTGTGCGTTTATTTTATCTGAAAATGGGAAAAACTTAAAATGTCAAAAATCTGCTTTTCATAATATAAATATCATTAAATAACTTTAGAAAGACTTCCATTTGACTCGTAACATTTAATATTATAAAAAGATATATTTTATTTTCAAAATAATCTTAAAATGTTAGTCTACAAAATGTGCAGCAATTTAATTTATTTATTCCCTTTAGCTGATAGTTTGTGGAGCCCAGGTAGACTGTATAACTGCATCTCTACCAGTTTTTCTGCACTCCAGCCTCTTCTGTGCCATGTGAAGGGATTTTCCTTAAGGCAGGAGAAATTATCTCCACGAAAAGGAACAGGTTCGGCCATCGCACAGTGGAACAAATTCTCTTCTTAAATAAAAATGACAAAGGGTTACCTTAAATGCATCATGTTTTTAATTTGCAAGTTCACAAGCATTTTCCCTTTCCATTTCATAATTAATTCTGCCCCCTGGTCAAAAATATGTATAGGAAAATTTCCCTAATATAATATTATTTATAAATATACCCGTCTAGCGATTAATTGCATAAGTACATGGAAGCAGGACCTCGCAGCAGAAGCATACTGCATAATGTGCATTATTATATGTATGTTATATGTAATATGGTATTTTTCAATTATTGTATTTACCAACATCAAGAAGTCACAAGCAAATAAAGACCACACCATGGAGCATGTTTAAACAAGGAAGGTTTACTGGTCAAAATTATTTATTAAACAAATAAACTACATTTTTTAACACCAAAAAATACGCGCTCAAAGCAACACAACAGCAGCCCAATATCAGACAGAATTCCACTCTGTAGAGTGAGCAATCATTATGAAGCAGTTGGTTTTATTTTGTGGATTCAAGCTGCTCTTCATATTTTTGGCCACATGATGTCACCAGAGAGGACTGTGTTGAAAAGCTTTGAGTAATGAACCGTTTTTCAATACAAGCTTCAGTGCTTCAGAAAGCTTCATTTGGCCATCACTAGTAAATAGCATTAGCAGACGATTGAAGTTCTTTTAAGCATACTTTATTGCTGGCATCTCCATTTTACCATAAAACAATCAATCAGGCATGCAAAAATCCCACTTGCTTTATACAGGACTTTGCCCACACCTGACCTCGTTAGTCCCTACCATTGAAACGAATAGGTCAAACCAAACAATACAATTCTAAACAAAGAACAGGAATAAGGTCATGCATGAAACTGACAAACTCATTTACTCAGCTAAATGGTTTGTAAAGTAAAACACTGCATACAATATAACCCAAAAGGCTAATTTAAAGAAAACAAACAATACTATACAAAATGAAAAACCCTCCATTTGGTTACACCCAGTGATGCAATCATTGACCTCATGACCCTATATAAACAGGAAGTAGTGGGCGGCCCTTTCCATACATCTGTCTCACATATAGGACCTGAATACACAACATGGACACCATGGTAAGTATAACCAAAGCAACATAAAGAAACAGAATTTACCAGACATTTGCATGTAAACAGAAGAAAATTCAGATGATCTGATGGTTAGTAGTGTTTGCTTTAAAATAGTGATGGGCAGATGAAGCTTCATGAAGCACTGAAGCTTTTCATCCAATTGGTTCACCCCAGCGCAAAGCTTCTTGAAGCTTCATTCGCTCTAGTAGGACATCTACTGGACGTAAAAATATTAGTTGGCATGAATTTGAAGAGTGTGGCATTTTGCACACAGCCTGTAAATGTCAACAACAAAAGGAGTGTGTAAAACATGTATATTGTAGTGATGGGAGTATGCTGTGTATATTTATGCTGGCAGTATGGAAAATGATTATTTGGAAATGCTTAAAATGGAAATGATCATTTACTGTGAGGTGAGGTGTGGTTGGGGTGTGGACAGTGGTTGTGCTTTTGTAACGTTGAGGTATGGACAGCTACACACTGAGGCTTTGAGCCTCAGTCCTGCCTGTTCACATTTTATTCTGTAAAAACTAAATTTTCACTGCTTTTATGACCTTTTCAGTGGGGAGAACATAGCTAGGATTTAATGATTTAACAAATCTTTTAAATCCTTTGTCCTCCACGATGCTAAATGGCTGGGAGTCCTCAATCACCATGCTAACCAGGTCTCCATCTATTTGAGATTGTTCTCCTGAGGAAAGACAATAAAAACAAAGCACAAATATAAATATCACACACGTAACTTATTACAGTTGTATAATATTGTTATATCATTTACTAACATTATTCCATGCTATATTATCATGGCATTTGATGGCTCACCTGGTCTTGCTCCACAATCGGTGTTCCCCTTATTCTCATGCAAAGCTCTGTAGTGCCTGAGCATGGATGAGGTGTTGTTGTTATATCCCAGCTCCCTGGCACATAGCAAACACTTCACCTTGTACAAAAGTAAAGACAGCTTAACATAAATTGTATTGCACCATCAGTATTATGAAAATACATCTTCTGTAGAAATTTACATACCTTGTTGGGAGGAATAAAATCAAAATGTTCCCACACAGGGGAGGACATCCTCCTCTTCTTAGCTGGCTTCATTCTCTCCTGACTTTCTCTCCTCACTCTCCTAAACCTCCAAACTGTCTCCAAACTCTCACTAACCGCAACTCTCCATCAAACACCCACATTTTGAATGAAGTCTGAGGGGTTTATATCGCTGTCATAGCTCGCAGCAAAGTTCGAACCACTTCCTGAACCAGTCACGTGGTACAGCCGGGCAGCGAGGCTTCGGACGTCATCATTTTCAGCTCCTCCCATAAATGAAGCAAGCCTCGATACGCTCATCGCGGAAACGCCCCCTCCATTACTCGACACACGCTTCGAAGCCTCGATACAGAACGTCACATCACTAGTTTAAAACACATGCATGGATGTAAAGGATGTAACTACTGCTACCACAAACAAAACCCGGGATAGTGTGTGTTAAGAGAAGTTACACCAGCAATGTCTAGGTTGACTGTAAAATAACAACGAAATAAATTAAGTGACAAGTGGTAAATGAGTTCATGCCTAACCACTTTGTCACAAGGTGAAAAGTGAAAGATTCAGGTGCCTCTTTGACATGGTCATGATGAAGTTCAAGCATTGAGGAGGACAGCTGATTTATGTGAACTTGAATGCGTTGTGGTTGTTGTGCCAGAAAGGGTGATCTACTGGGATTTTTCACCCACATCCACAGGGTTTACAAAGAAAAAGAGAGGGGTAGTTCTCTGGGTGAAACTGTTGATTTTAGATGTCAAGCCTAACTTGAGCTGATAAAGGAGTAAACAGTAACTCAAACAACCACTAATTACAGCGTTTAGTACCAGCTGTATCTCATTTAAACAGCAAAGCCTTATTATTATTACTGACTTTGTTCATCCCATCATGGCCACAGTTTACTCAACTTTTCATTGCTGCTGCCAGCAGAGTAACACACCATGTCACTAGGTTCAGATCATCTCAAACTTGTTTCTTGAATATCACAGTGCATTCACTGTTTTCACATGGCCTCCACAGTCATCAGATTGAATGCCTTTCTGATGTGCTTGAATGGGTTGCATAGGTCAACAAATCTTCAACAACTTTGTGAATACAAAAATCTCTGAGCAATGTTCCCAGAACCTTGTTGAATCTAAGCCACAAAGAATTAAACAGCTCTGACGGCAGAAGTGCATTCAAGTTGGTACCACCAAGCTGTACGTAATAAACGTGGCTGGGGAGTGTTTAAGTCTAAAAACTGAAGTGAAACTTAAATTGGTGTTCTTGGTGGCTATAACCTCAATCTCAGATTTGGTTTCTTTTTTCTAACTTTTCTTTTTTCTACGTAACACTGATAAGCTCTATTTACCAACCTGTGGCCAAAGGATCATATAAATTAGTTTAGCCATATAGCCACAGGTTTTATCCAAGCTGATTCAGGAGATGATTCATGAAAGCCACAAGGTGGTGCTACAGGAAAGCTTCTAAAGCTTGCTGTGTTTCTGTTGTATTACTGAACACTAAAGCTTTACATGTTTGGGTGCTACCAAATGTAACACTGTGAATGCAACATTTTAGTGTATATATTGTTTTATTTGGCTGTTTTGTTTCTCATTTTGAATTATTAATACCCAGTTGTATTGAAGTCTAGATTTATTTCAACTTTATGAAATGAACTAATCATACATACAGTGTTATGCTTGCCTCTTCAAACGACAAACTCACGCGATTTGTTTTCTCACACGGAGGCATGAACCACATGTCTTAAGGCTCAGTGCTGTTTAAACCATCTGGCTGTTCCTGTAGCCTTATGATCCTTGCTTTCTATATGTTGGGTTTTTTGATGACTAATATAAAATCCTGTTATGTATGCTGTATTGGTTATCTTTCTGACAGTTTTCTGCTGTATGCATGTCTGTGAATGCATGTGTATATTTCAGTTTACTTTCACGTTACTTTCTACTCTTCCTTCCAGGCAGAGACAGAAAATGTCCATCAAACTGTAGCTCACCATTATAGCAATCAATTGATTTATCAATTATGTGTATTTTGTTATAAAAAGCAACATTTCATGATCAGGTAAACATGCAATGCCCATTCCCCATACAAAGAACAATCAATTAAAATCTAAGACTTTTATTATTTCATAAATGTCACTATTGTATATCTACATTTAAATTATTTTCCTGTTTCATTGCATTTACCATGGCAAGCCTTTTAAAAACCACAATTCAAAACTAAAACTGATAACTGGATGTTAGAATGTAGTAATTAGCTTAACAGGTGTGGGTATTTGTTACTTCTAGACCCAGTTTAATCCATTTCTGTCTAAAGGCTGTGTGGAAAACTGCTTACTGTGTATTTAGAACATGTAGAAAAACATATTTAATAGCTGCACCCAGGATTCAGTTTGTTTACTAAAGTACAATTGTAATTTAATAAAGTGCGATTGTACCTTATTGAGGGAAAAGAGTTAATCTACTTGCTTCTTTCAAATCTAGGTTGCACAGTATATCAACAACATAATGAATCTGCAGTACCTGCTTCCAATGGACTAGCAACATAAAGATGTTCAGATCAACTTATTTTAATCTACATTGAACCGTAAATACACAAATGTTTACAGTTACACACTTTATAGCAGGATAGTTTAATTTATTTTTTTAATTTCAGTTTTCTTTGACCTTGAAGTATTGCATATTGCATGGTGTATTTTATTGTCTTTTTTCACATGACCAGAGCAGAAATGGCTGAAATCTTTGTCTGCAAAAATGTGAAATTTTAAGATTTATTAACGGAATGTGTTGTGTTCAATGGGCATTGTATCTGATAAAATAAAATGTAAACCCTTTCACGTGATATGTTATTAGTCTACATGGTTTCTTGACCTTTTTTTTTAAGGTCAACTTTAACCTTGGGCACTAACAATGACCGTCAAGGTATTCATGTCATTGTCTGTGACCAAGATTTAAACATATGACTCCACTTAGCACAAACTACTTCCTAGTTTCACTCCCTATGACAGGAAGTGCAAACAGTGGAATAAAATATCTTTCAGTTTTATTAAGTGACACTATTGTGCAGTGACAGTAGCTTATTGGCGAATTCAACAGTCAAGTAAATATTTCAGAGTATGCAGGCTAAACAGAGTAAACATCACAGTCATGCAAGCACATTATTCACTATGTGATAAGTTATACTTATTTTATTTTAAGCTGAGGAATTTTTAAAAAAACAATAAATGTTGTCTTGATGCATTTATTCATCCAGGTAAGCAAATCCCAAAATGTTGATTCTGTTCTTCTGGACGTTTTGCCACCCATCCAAGTGACTTCTTCAGTCTCAATTTTTGTTTCTAGTTTCTAGTTCTTAGTTCCTTGTTTTAGTTTAGTCAGTTCCTTCTTTATGCAGCCTATCTTAGTCTTTTTCTTGTATCTCTTCCTGCATTCCCTAGTCAGTCTTGTGTCAATGTTTATTTGCATTTCTATTTCCCCAGTCGTGGCTCTTTATCTCTGACTCTCTCACCCTCATTCTGTGTCTTCCTCATGTTGTCTGTCTCCTTCCTTCTCTTCCCTGTATTTTCCCTGTATTCAGTGGTGCTAGTTTCAGTTATTGTCAAATGTACTGTTTATAAGATTGGGGAAACCTGCAGTCAGCTGAGAGTGAAGAAGTCACTCGGATGACGAAATGTTTTGCCACTGAAAACGCTACGTCCAGATGAACAGAATCAACTTTTTAAGAAGGATAAATGTTGAGATACTTCATTGCAATGCTCCTGGTGTGAATATAAAAGCTAGCACATGACCAGGTTCTGTATGAAAAATGTTGCAGTTCATCTTTTCTTTGGTATTTCCAGCAGGGTTCATCATGGCTGCAACTCACGAACAGAAGCGTTACTTTTCGTTCTGCCTGCAGGAAAAGTCGAGGAAAGATCTCTTTAAGAGGAGCCACGAGTGACATTAAAAACTATTTTCTCTTCTGAAATTTAAATTGGGATCTGATTCCAAACACAATAAAGACAAAGCATACAGAAATAAGCAAACAATATCTGTGCATTTAGAAAATAACTTAAAAATCAATCAAATCAAGAAGGGTCTCACTTCTTTTTCTATGTTACATAGGCTGTACAATAAAAAACAAAAAAGAAAACAGGGAACAAAAGGGAACAGCCAGAGGAAAAAGAAGAAGAAGATACTATATTGTTTTAGGTTTCAGGTGTCTGGGTGTTCTTACCTCGAGCCCACTTCCAGTAGATGTAGATACACAGTACAAGAACACAGTTGTAGAGGATGAAGAGAAGGACACTAGAAATCACTCTGGCCCAGGGTATGATAGGAGGAGGAGGAGGCAGGGTGGTAGGATTGACTTTCTTGAATTCCACTGTGTGAGAAAAAAAATGGACATTAAATCATTTGGTTTTACACAAGTACTGGTGATCCAGATGATAATTTAGAAAATAAAATTCAATTTATGAT
Organism: Oreochromis niloticus; assembly: GCF_001858045.2. Classification (NCBI taxonomy): domain Eukaryota; kingdom Metazoa; phylum Chordata; class Actinopteri; order Cichliformes; family Cichlidae; genus Oreochromis; species Oreochromis niloticus. The sequence continues at coordinate 43,320,077 of NC_031967.2, forward strand.
ATTTAAAAAAATAATTTATTCATTTAGGTTTAGTATAACTTTTGGCTTTCACAGTTTTTCTTGCCCATGTATGAAAAAATACTTTTATTGTTATACAGAGACAGAAACTGAGGAGCTCCATTGTGTGAACTTGAAATTGGCTCCCAAAAATACAAATGTAGAAAAATGTATAAATATTAAAGTCATTCCTACAGGTGACTCCTAAATTTCATGTGTCTTCTATACAATTGGTTGGATTTTTTTTTTCCCTTTTTCATTTGTGTGTCAGGCTATAAATCCACTTTAAGAGTTTCATCAAAATAAATACATTTGACAAAGAAATAGATACGTTTTTCTTAGCTTCCTAGTTTTAATGCCTGTCCTACCAACATCGTGCCAGTGCCGGTTCCTAATCTGGAACAGTTTCCATGTATTTACAACACGTCCGGCAAACCAGATCTGGGCCACCAAAGGGCCATCATTCTTTGCGGTATGTGGGCCATGTGTAAGCACATTGTGTGGGTCAGGTCCGGGCCATAGCAATTTTGCTATGTGGGAACTTTTGCTTCATAACAGCTCGTTCTCAAAAGCTATCAAGGTAGAACAAACTGGGGACTACTTGAGTGAAAAAGATAAAGCATAAACAGAACTACTCTACAAAAGAACAAACGCATCATGTCACCTCTTACTGCGAGGAAGCTCTGCCTCGACTCTCCTTTTGATGGGTGTTTACACTTATAGAAGCCTTCGTCAGATTTTGACAGAGCTGAAAAGGTCATCGTCCCTGCATCACCTGTCCCTATGAAAACACCATCTTTGTAGAATGCAGCTAAAAAATCTGACTTTGAAATGTCCTCATCTTCTCCCTTGTAGGAGCAGCGAATTGTCACTTGGTTGCCCTCCATCACTGGATCTATGGGGCTGTCCAAGATCACACCATGAGCTGGAAAATAAAACAATAAACAGCAGTGCAAATATTGATTACTTTTTTCATGTCTAGTTGAGGTTAATAAAATATATCAGACCTATCAACCTATCAATTATAAAACATACAGCCATGACTTTACCAATCACTGTGATTGTTATGTTTTTGCTGGACTCCTTTTTAGATTCACACCAGTACACTCCAGTATCTTTAGGGTAGGCATCCTCAATGATGCAGGACGACTCACTCGGTGTTCCCCAGCCAAACGTGCATTCCTCAATCTTTGAGCCAGTGTTTCTCTTCACTGTCCAGCCAGTAGAATTTGCCACACACTTGAGTTCAATTCTGTCATACTGGAAGAACTGCAGTCTGTTGGGGGTGATGCTGAGTGTGGCTGCAGAGAGGGAGAGATACAGGAATTAAAAAATATATATTTTAATGATTACATAAAAATTTAACAAAGCGTTCCTTCTCACCAGAAAAGAAACAAAAGTTATATTAGGGATGGGAGGACCACTGGGGCTAAGGTCACTAAGGCTGTCAAACAACTCTTTAGTGGCTTGGTCATTGGGGTGGATGAAATTCATCCTGAGTTCCTAAAGGCTTTGAATGTTATAGGGCTGTCCTGTCTGACACATCTCTGTAACATTACATGGAGATCTGGGGTGGTGGCTCTGTACTGGCAGACTGGGGTAATGGTTTACTTATTTAAGAAGAAAGACCGAGGGTTTGCTCAACTGTAGGGACATCTAACTCATCAGCTAATGCCAGGGTGTGGAAGAGGAGAGTCTGTCCTTTAGTCAAGCCTGGGATTCAGCAGGAGCAATGTGACTTTTGCCCTGTCTGCAGAACACTGGACAGCTCTTTATCCTCTCCAGGATATTCGAGGGTGCACGTGTGTTTGCATAACCAGTTGCACATTCAATTTTGTCCCTTGGAGTATCCTGTGGGGGATACTTTCTTGCTATGCTTCTCTCACTACTGTACAACCATAGCGAGAGAGGCATAGCAAGAAACGTCCAGACACATACAAGACATGCTGGAGAGATTTTTATATTTCAGCTGGGTTGGAAATAACTCTCTATCCCCCTGGATGAAGTAAAAGAGGTGGAATTAGTGAGAAAGGTGTGGCTTTCTCTGCTCAGATTGCTTCCCACGCAGCCCAAATCTGCATAAACAGTAGAAAATGGATGAGTAGATTTTTTATTAAACAAGACTTAAAACTAGAAAAATTCATCCATTCATCAGTCTTTTTTTTTTTTTTGCACTTATCATGGGGTCAGCAGCCTAAGCAAAGAAGCCCAGACGTTCTTTTCTCACAGCTTATCTGGGGAAACACAAAAGTGTTCCCAGGCCAGGAGAGAGATGTAACATCTACAGCTCCAGGCGTTTGCTTTCGTTTACTTCTTCTGGTGGCAGAAACTTTGAAGGTAAAATTATCCATAAGGGTTCTAATGAGATCACAGCTCAATTGAGAAGTCAATTTGTCATAAACTTCGACTTGTTCCCAGTCAAACAACCACTATCTCTTAAGTGGTGTGAAATCAATGACTGACTAAAAAAGAGAACTAGGTAGAGGGCATATTAGAAATAAATGTCTAGTTGCTGTGTTGTTAGACCAGATATACTAGTTAAACTAATTAATCTATTACAGCCATCTGCATTTACTAAACTGGAGTTTTTCTTCTCCTCCCCAAATGCACCTTTTAGGACCTTGGCCTACAATATACTCCAATATAGGAAAGGCTGAGCAGTTGTTATGAGTATGTACAGAACATAACCGCAACAACATTTTTCACTTTTCCTTGATCTCAATGAAAACCATCATGAGATCAAGAAAGATTGTAAGAGAGAATCAGAGCACTCAGGGAATCAGACTGTACTTGTAGGTTCCTAAATAATGTGTTTGCAAATTTTGTTGAGATGTTGCTCTATTGTGGAGAAAAACCCTCTGCCTGATGTTTTTGTTTCTAACTGTGACCATTCCTGTCACTCCCAATCTTCACCATCAAATATCTTCAGCACTGCCTCCTGTCTTTTTGTCAGCGCTACCAACCCCCCAAACACAAACCACAGCAGATCTCACTTCCATCTTGTGAACCTTCCTTTTCACTTTTGCTTCTATCCTTCTGTCACAAATCACCTCTGACACTCATCTCCAACCTGCCTGTACTCTCTTCTTCACCTCAACTGTGGATGTCTGTTTCTTTGGATAGTTGACCACAGATATTTAAACTAATCGAAACTACCTCTACTTGCAGATTCACTGGTACACCTTTCCCCCTCCCATTCACATGTTTTCTATTTTGTTTTTACTGACTTTCATTCCTCGTCTCTCCAGAGCATGCATCCACATCTCCAAGTTCCCTTTACACCTCTTCCTTACTCTCACTACACACGACAATGTCCACTGCAAACATCATAGTTCACAGAGACTCCACCCTGACCTCATCTTGTATTCTGTCCTTCACCATCACATTTTCACACAAAAGGGACTCAGAAGTGACTCCTGGAAATTGAATGTCAATATTCACTGCAACCTAAACCTAGTTTTGACCAAATTTTATTTTTTTTTGTTTATTTATTTAATTAAAAGATTGTAGGACCAAGGCCAAGTTAATCACTGAAAGCTACAAACAAAATTATTATTAAAAGAAACCTGAAATCTGAGACAAAAGAGGGAAAATATTTTTTAAAGCATTAAATTACTCACAGAGCATGAAGACAAGTGATGTGACCTCCATCCTGTACATGTGCCATTTGCATCTACAGTTCAACATGTAGTCTACCACATCCTGTCCTAACACAGGAAACTATGTAAGCCTCTACTCAGTAACTTTAAACAAAGCAAACACAACAAACAAGAAAAAAACATTTAATTTCAAAATTTGAATTTATATTTTAAGCTAGATTGAGTTCTAAATGGTTCCTTTGAAACCTTTTAAAGGTGCCTAAATTAATTCATCATTTATGTGTTTACTAAATGTAACATCAAGAATGTGTTATAGTTTGTTGACCTAATCAGTTCTTAGTGAATGCATCCAAATCAATTTTCGTGCTTAAAGACGTAAGCAATGGCTTGATCAGACAATCCAGTCTTGAACAAAAAAGAAGAGAAAAAAAATCTGTCCTCTGAGAAACAGGATATGAAACAGTTACAGACTAATGTTAAAATGCCACCCACAAACCCAGAGCAAACCCAGACTCTTCCCTTGCATGTAAGAACTGGGGAGTTTATGGGAAATGAAGGCATAAATACAACAATCAATGAATATTCCAGAAAGGTCGTGCTCCCATACAGACTTTGCATAGTGTATCATTGTCCATATTTATAAATTAAAATGTATATATTAAAGAAACCAAACTTCTACTGAGAATAGATGTGAATGTTACTGAATGTATTTGGCATTGTGTTTAGCAAGAACTTAACATGTGATCACATATCGCCACCTAAGGAACTGTAAGACCACACACATTGTGCTAGTAAAACACAATTGATGCTGACAAATACTGATCAAAGCAATATAAAAAAGGGAACAAACTTACAATAGTTTTGGATCCATCTCCTAATTATTATTTTTCAAAAAATTACAAAATTATAAACAAAAAACTCAAGAGAAAGCATGTGATAGGGTGGCAAGAGAGGAACTTTGATACTGCATGAGGAAGTCAGGAATGACAAGGAAGTACACTGAACATCTCTTGGTTTTATATAAGCATCTTACGTGTATTGAACACAAGTGCCTCGTGCTAGTTAAGTGTAACTATATAGTGTAGAAAGTACATAATATGCAGAGCGGGTAGATTAAATTGTTCATATCATAGTTGAGTAAAGTACGGGACAAACTGTGTTCCTTCTCAGCTCAATACGAAACACGTAATATTTTCTCTGAATGCGGGACGATTCCATTTTTACGTGACGGTTGGAAACTCTACTAACTAACCTTATGAATAAAATAAAGTTCACTATCAGTAACATCATAGCACCCACCCAGCTGTATAGAAACTCCGTCATACTAGCCAGTACGCAGTACAAGTTATTGTAACTGACTGTAAAAAGTCAGCACAAGGACAATAAACTCATCGGGCCACCGAGCAAATGCCCGATGGCCAGTCCAGCTATGGTCGTGCTATCAGTTAACCCTATGCGTTAACCCTAGGCACTGTGGCACACGTGCCTAGGGTTGCCGACCCCTGCTCTAGACTTTGTTGAACATTATATAATATAAAGACAACATGTAGTATTTAAGTGACCAAGCAGTATTGGGGTAACAGTTATTGAATAGTGTTGAAATAAAATGACAAAATTTTGAAGGATCAAAATGTTCCAAGAGCTCAACTTACTTATGTTTCAATCGGGTTTTATGAACACAAAATGCACAAGTTTATTGAATATGAATAACTTGTGTAAATTTAACTCAGTTGTTTAAGTTTCTGCCAAAGCAAAACATTTGTTTGCAACCAGTGTCCACTATTGAATTAAATAAATCCAACATGGCCTTTTTTTAGGTGTATTTGAGGATGCTGTAAGCCATGCACGAGGACAGTGAGACAGTGTTAAGGTTAGGTAGGAGTGGCAAATGTGTTCAAGGTGAGGGTGGGGTTACATCCGGGATCATCATTGTTGTGGTGGTGATGGACAGGCTGAGAGGTAAGGTCAGGCAGACGTCTCCATGGTTTATGGAGAAATAATCTGTAATCTGTAATCTTCCTTCTTTTCTCCGTTCCCTTATCCCAACCAGTTATAGCAGTTGGCTGCCCTCCTGCAGTCTCGTTCTCCAGGAGGTTTCTTACTCCTAGAAGGAGATGTTTTTTACCCCCACTGCCACAAACTTTTTCTGTATTATTGTAGGGTCTTTACCTTACTATATAAAGTGCTTTGAACAACTGTTATTGGGATTTGACACTAGGTAAATTAAGTTGAATAAAACTGAATCAAATAGTGAGAGTAGAGAATAGGTGCAAGAGAGCCTGGACAGGTGGGGGTATGCTCTGGAGAGAAAAGGAATGAAAGTCAGTAGAAGCAAGACAGAATACATGTTATGTGTGTTAATGAGAGGGAGACAGGTGGAAAGGTGAACTTGCAAGGAATACACGTAGTACGATTCTAATGTATATATTACTGACTTTAATGGTGGAAACTTTCCACTTTGTGTACAGGGAAATGAGGAGGGGGTAATTCATGTCAGAAAACAAGACTTAAACAATACAGGACAAAGCATGAATCCAGGAGGGGCAAGGGTTGAGGACAGTGCAGCTCACAATTCTTAGGCTCGGAATCAAAATGATTAAGAATGAAATGAATTAATTAAGAACTGAAATGAAAACAATAAATTAAAATGTTTAAATTACTTTGTTGTGAATAATCACCTGGACCGAATTCAAAAATGCCTTCTGTCAATGTGTAATCATCATTGTATACATAGCTTTTAAGTGAGTGTTTTTCATACAGAAAACAGTTCAAAAAAGATCAGATGATTTAGAGTAGTTCTGTTCTGGACAGAAATATATTAAAATAAATAATATATTGATAAATTGAAAATTGAAAGTTAGCCCTGGCATTTTAGCAAGGTGCTGCTGGCAGGAAATGGACCTAAACACATGACTCAAGACTCAGATATTCAGCTTTATTGATATGCTCTCAAATGCAATATGCGACAACTTCAGAAACTAGGACATTCAGAGGAATACGTGGGACATAAAAAAAAATAGCATGAAGGTACTGTGGGTATGATGAGTTAAGGGCAGAGTGATGTTATATTTATTACAAATTCTGCTGCCTTCACTTGAAAAACTATTTTTTTTATATCAATGAAAGTTTTTGCATCACTTTTTTGGCACACCTTTGTGCCAGTTGGTCCGTAACCTATATAATTTGCGGATAAGGAAAATATATATATATTGAGCCACGAGTGTGTTAGCGCACTTCGCAAATGCCAGATTAGAAGTCCAGCCGTGATACTTCCCTCTCATTAGATAATATTTTCTACAGTGAAGTTAAACTGTGCCAAGTAGGCGGGCACTTGAAAGGAAAGGTTCATCTCAGCATCTCCTTTTTCTTTTGTTTTCTTTCTCTTTCTGTTCACAAGTCACGAGCCACAGTTTAGTCTTTTGGTTTTTGATAAGAAGACATGTTATTCTTGTTCTTTTGAATGGATCTAACGGTTTTTGTTTTGCTGTCAGTCTGCAGTCACCAGTTTGTCACGGAAACTACACGTGAGTAAACATATTTTCATCTTTTTATAAAACCCCACCAAAGCACTTCATACACGTACATTTTAGAAATACATGCCTCATCCAAACCCAAACACAAACTTTCTCCGTGCTTAAGTTCTTTCTGTCTAGCGACTTTGTGTTAAATTCTTGCCCAGGAATATTTGGCATACAGGTGCAGGAAGGAATCGAAGCTCTAACCTTCTAATCAGTACATGACCGGCCCTACCTTTTGAGCTACAGCCTTCCCAATTTAAACAACGCGATTAACATTTCCTTGCTTCTTAGTGTTTATTCATAACACTCAGCATGCATTTTTTTCTGATTCAGAGTTCATACATAAACATTAAATTTAATCACACATACATATAGCAAGAGCGAGCGAGAGAGAGAGAGAGAGAGAGAGAGAGAGGAAGCAGTCATAGCAATTACCACAGAAGCAAACATCTAAAAAATTTGCCAGTTTCTGAAACATGTTAATGATTTTATTAACAATGTATAGTGTAAGTGTATCCCTTTGTGAAGTCCGTATCTCGGTGTTATGTTTTCGGTTTTATGTTGATAGTCTGTGTCCCGTGTTGTCTGGTTTTGCTTCCCTTGTCTCGTTAGCTCTGTGTCATGGTCTTCCTCATTCTGTGCTGTGTGTTCTGTTTGTCTGCCAGCCTGTTTAGGTATTTTGTATTTTCACTTTAGTATTTTTGCTGTGTCAGCAATAAAACAGTTTTGACTGCACTTTTGCTGGCCGTGAGTCTGCACTTTTGGGTCCACCATTCCTGCCTGCACACAGTAAATTTGACTCCTCACCCATCTTGTTCTTAAGTTTGATGTAGATTGTTGGCCAAAAATGTGTCCAATCCTAATGTAACATTTGCTTTTTTTATTTTTCAACAGAACCTCAGATTATTTGCTCTTCTGAGCCAGTACAAGCAGTATACAGTGAACATGTCCTCCTGCAGTGCTACCTTACGCCCCCACTGAACGCAGCATCTGAGACAGTAAAGTGGACTCGTGGGAATGACGTTGTAATCCTTTGTCAAAATGGAAAGTATAATCCTGGAGCACAGAGAGAGCATTTTGAACCACGGACTGCTCTCTCCCTGGAGGCGTTAACCAAAGGAAATCTGTCACTGATGCTGTCCTCACTAAAACTCACTGACACCGGGAGATACAAATGCTCCTTGATTACTGAAAATCTGGAGAAAAGTTGCTATGTTAACCTCACTGTTGGTTAGTATGTGGTGCAAATACTGAAATAATCCAAACTTTGAACTTTGACTATGGAGGAAACTGATATAAACTGTCTGAGTATTTTCTTTCAGTTCATTTTGATGTGATCAGCCTATTGAAAGGTCATAATTTGTGGTTATCAGTCCCATACATGTCACCTCTTCTACCTTCTAGCAGAGTCAGTGCAGTTGTGGCCAGTGCCTGAAGGTTGCTATCATCACTATAATTCTGTAATAAACAGAGAGCAAATGAGATTTGGCAGACATGTAGCTGCCATGAGAAGAAGAGCATGTAAAATCTCCTGGCAGTATCTTTGTAGCAAGCTATCTAAATTACATCTAAAGACTGCTTTACGACATAAAGTTGATATTTTTGTGCCACCAAAAATGTAATGAGAACAGAAATGCACATTTTTTTGGTGAAAATTAAGTTCAAAAGGCAGGTTTCAAGTTATCTGTCACCTTGAAAGTCTCAGTGATTTGCCTACTATCCAATCTGAATCAGTCTAAATGTTTTAAACACCCTGTATTTATTGACCTACTTGCTTTAGACATATTATTGAGCTGCTGTTTTTTATGTGCTATTCTTTAGTGTAATTTTCTTTATCTAGAATTAGCTGCTGCTCATTTAATTATTCACAGCCATTGTTAAATTAAATCTTAATGAGTCTGATTTTTAAATGTTATTTTTCAGTCTGTGCTTTGAGTGAAAGCACATAAATTTCTGTTCCCTCCATCAAATATGCTGTAGGTTTATTTATTATATTGTTTTGGCTTGTACATTTTATATCTGTACATTTTATTACACTTCATCCATCATTTGATTGAATGTTTGTTTCTGCAGGAGAGTCTGATGTGATTGGCTCAGATGAACCAGTGAAAGCAAATGTGGGTGAGGACGTCATTCTGCCGTGTCACCTGGAGCCCCCATTTAATGTGTCGACTCTCACAGTGGAGTGGAAACGCAATAAAACTTATGTGCATGTTTATCGAAGTATGAAACATGATCCAAATCAGCAGAACACTCACTTTATAAACAGAACATATCTCTTCTGTGACGAAATCGGGAAAGGCAACATTTCCTTATTGCTGAGAAATGTGAGCAAAGACGATGAAGGGCTGTACATCTGCTATGTTCCCAAACTGCATAGTCAAGTCAGAAAGGGGAAAATTACACTAGAAGTTGGTAAGCACAGCTGATGTAATGCATATTCAAAATATTTAAAAAAAATAAAAATTTCTCTGCATTTTAACAAAATTAAAATACTTTTCAACAGATGCAGAAAAACATGATACAAAACAGTTTAATGGATCAAGTAAGTAAATATTTGTTGTTTAATGAGATATCACCAGCACAGTTAGCTTCTTTGTTCCCTGTGATGTCTGTTCAGATTAGAGATGGCACGATACCACTTTTTTTATGTCCGATACCGATACCATAAATTTGGATATCTGTCGATACCGATATGAATCCGATATATTATGTTTTTTAATCAATAAAACTGTTTTTTTAATATCTTGCTGCATTTTGTATAAGTTCATACTCAAGTTTAAATAAACAACAACACTAGCTATTCTGTTATACCTGTATGCAAAATCTAATCTAATAAACTTAAACCTACTCCATCCTTCCTATTCTGATATTTTAAAGAGCAAGCAACCTAACTAATAGGGTTGCAAACTCCCAACAAAAAAAAAAAAAAAAAGGGAACCACCCCCCACCCTCCACCTCATGATGCTTAATTGACGTAATCAACTTTAATTTGATGCAGTGTGAAAAAAATGCACAGAAATAAATTATTTTTCAAGAGCAATTAAATAGATTTAACATCTTTCTTCTACAGAATTGCAGACTGCACAGATGGTACCTTCCCAAAGGAAAAAGTAGTATAGCTTACTAGGGTATATTAGACTTAACAGTTACTATATATAGTAATGGACTTCTATACATTTTACATCAGATTAAAACATTGGGTGTACAATTCAGATAATTATTTATTAAAAGCTAGACATTTTAAATGAGAATAAGAAAGAAAAGTATGTCTTTGTGCCCCCCTTTTCCCTGTTCATGCCCTATCGGCCCCCCTGGCTAAACTTTGCTAGATCCGCCCCTGCACAGTTACCAGCCGTCAGCTACGTAGAAAAAGATCCTGGTCTAGAAAGTAATATTAAATAAAAATTCTAACAACAGCTTATGAAGCGTAAATGTTCTGCTCTTGTTCAGCCGCTGGTTTCCTCTTTCTGGTGCAAAGTGGACCAAAAACAAAGCCGATCAGCTGATCATTAATAAGTTTCGTGATTGAAGTAGCAGCAGGAGAGGGAGAGAGAGAGAGAGGCAGTCGCTCCATATATCGGTTGTTAAGCTTAACGTGGGAATGCTTTACAAACATTCAGAGATGAACTTACACACTTGCTTTACTTCTCTCTGGGATAACTTCCTCGGAGATGAAATGCTGGTTTGGTAGCGAGGCTACAAATACACACAGCTGCTCTATCACGTGACGCATACTGCTCCAACGTGCTACGGTTATGAGCCGAGTTACGCCGTGTCGCAAGTTTTGTGAGATGCTTTTTTGATACTTAATGGATCGATTACATTTTTTATTTCTCTCCGATATCCGATCCAGTAATTTAGGTCAGTATCGGACCGCTACGTGATATCAGATCGGTCCATCTCTAGTTCAGATACAATGTAAATAAAACAAATGACACAGTTGTTTGTGTTTATGTTATTGTTACTCTGTTCATGTTGGGTCTGCGCTTCCACAGGCCCCACTGGTTTAGAAACTTATTCTCGTTAATGAAGGAAACAAGACAATCAGCGATCGATCGATTTTACTTGCTAGCAAGGGAAGCCCCTGTCAGTGTCTAAGGAAAGCGCTCTGAATCCAACCACAGATGACCCGCCTCCCTTTTATTGAAAACAGTTACAGTACACACAAGCACCTCCCATTGTAAAATCCCCCTATGATCACAAAAGACAAGGCACTATGTGTGTGCGTTTGTGTGTCTGCCCACAAAAGGGTCATAAAAGCAGGAAGCTTACTACACAAGAAAACAGGACCTTCAGATAGGATGTCCCTATAATAAAACACTTCAGCCTCCCCCACCAACAAACTGGTTGGAGAGGTGGTCAGAGACAAAGGAATGTCTTTGATCCTGCTGCTTAAACTAAGACTTACAAATTTAAGTAACAGTTCACACAGGCAGGAGAAGCAGGTGTGTAAAATTGATGGTTGAGTGTTTTTTTGGAAGTCTATGGTTAAAAAATGGTTAAAAAAACAAAGAAACCTAACATATTTATTCTGGGGGGTTTTTTTCAGTTAATAATATTAGCACTAAAAACACTAATGGTGCTGATGTCACTACTGTCATCATTGCTGTCATCTTTCCTGTCATCATTGCTGTCATCACTGCTGCCATTGCATGGTACATCTGGAAACGTTGGCAAAACCGTAAGTCACAGTTTTCTTCTCTTTTAATTTTCATTAAAAAAATGTACTACATTGATGTCCTAAAATTGTATTTATATAGCACCTTTCTAGAGAAAAGATCACAAGGTGCTTCATACAGAGATAACAATGCATAAAACAAAAACAGAAAAAAAGTTATCCAAATGCAATTCTAAAAAGATGTGTTACTGGTGTTTTTTTTTTTAAATGAGACTACTGAATCCAAAGATCTTAAGCTCAGTGGGAGTTCCATAGTCTGGGGCTGATAGTGGCAAAAGCTCTGTCTCCCTTAGTCCTCAGCCTTGTATGACCTCAGGGACCTGCTAAGGACATAGGGCTGTAGAAGTTCAATGAACATCATGAACATCCAATGTGAGAGCGGAATCAAAAGTTACCCCTAGGTTCCTGATAGACGGTTTCACTAATGTCGAAAGGGAACAAAGAGCTTTCATTATCTTAGGGACAAATCTATCAGGTAAAGGAACAAAGAGAAAGGAGGAAGGAGATCAGATGCTCATATAGAAATGAAAGTGATGGTTCAGGTTGTGGCATGGCTGCTTGCACTGTTGAAGAGGATGTTTTTTTGTTTGTTTGTTTGTTTGTTTTGTTTTGTTTTTCGGTGATCTTGCCTGTTTACATGCTTTTAAAAAGTAGGGTTACAAGCTTCTGGGTCAAGTTGTGATTCCCTTCTTTCATGACAGCTTGTCTTTCTTAGTTTAATTATAAAGAAAAGTATTAATAAAAGCCTTTTTTAAACCTGGACACTTTTTTTATTTTCCCACATCCCCTGGACTTTTTTGGGGAGCATAACAAGTGGGAGCTTGTCCGAGGTCTGACAAAGGGGATATGGAATTAGTATTATTTTGGCTTTTGATGATATTCTGCTGATTTTGCCTGTTGAGGCAATTCAGAGCTGTTCAATTCAGAATTTCTAATTCTCATGTGACCAAAATGCTCCCAACTGTTAGGTAAAGTTTAGTATTTTTGGGAACTGGGTTTTCTTTTTTTATTTATTCATGTTGTTTTTTTTAAATATACATATGCCACTATAAGTAAGTTGGTTAAGTTCAACATTAAGTTGTTTAGCTGTTAGTTACTACTCTGTTACTGGGTTAGCTGGTGTGTGTAGTGGTACCTTAATTAGGTTTGTCAAAACAAACAGCCAGCTTGCTCTGCTCTACTTAAACGTGCCTCAATTTGTGTATTTGCTGAACCTATTCCAATGGTTAAAATGGGTGTGACACTGAGAGTGCATCTGGCATGCCTTCAGTTGGAGGAGGAATGAGAATGTGAGTTCCAGTTGAGAAAGGAACTGGTACTAAATAAAAGCGAAGCTGAAATTGTCACAGTCCTGGGTCTGGGAACCCAGTATATTTGGTTATGTACTTTTACTTTTGATAGTTTTGTATTATGACTGTTGTTTTGGGTTTCCTAGGGTTTAGTTGTGTTCCCTCTGTTTAGTGTCTTCCCTGCTTGTGTATCCCCTTAGTGTTGTAGGTCTCTGTGTTTAGTCCGCGTCTCTGAGTCTGTGTCATTACGTGTATGTGTTTCCTGTTTTACTTTGAAGGTCCATGTCTTATGTCAGTGTGTTCTGTTTACGTTTCCCCTGCCTCATCAGCTGTTATGTCTCCCAGGTGTGTCTCCCTCCTGTTTCCCATCCCCTGATTACTGGTGTGTATTTATAGTGTGTTCACCGGTCCTCGTTGCTGGTTTCCCTCGGTCTCCCTGCGTTTCTCCGTCCGTCTTTCCGTGTATTTCCTCGTACCTCCCTGCATCTTGGTTTCTGGTTAATTCTGTTAGTTTTTCCAGTTTAGGTTTTCTTAGTTCATGCTCACCCTGTTAGGATGCCTGGGTCGTTGACCCAGGGCTTTTGAGTTTATTATATTATTTATCATTTCTAGTCTTTGGGTTTCTTAGAGTTCTGTCTTATGGTTTATGTCTCTGTGTTCTATAGTTGCTCTGTCTCCCCTGTCGGCTGTATCCCCTTGTTAAGTTTGCGTCTCTGTGTTATGTTTCCTGTTTTACTTTGAAAGTCCGTGTTTCATGTTAGTGTATCTGGTTTTGCTTTCCTTGTCTCGTTAGTCCTGATTTGCCCCAGCTGTGTTTCCCTCCTGTTGCCCATTCCCTGATTGCTCCCTCTATGTATTTAAGCCCTGTGTTTCAGTTTGTCATTGTCGCGATCTACTCTTATCTACCCTCACTCATGCTGTGTGTTTTGTTTTCCGGCCTGTGTTAATGTTTGTACTTTGGAAGTTTCGTTACCCTTTTTTGAGTTCAGCATTAAAGCTGTTTAAGTTCACGTTTGTCTCCGGAGTCTGCACTGTGGGTCCTTTTCCTGTCTGCACACAGCCTACACCTAACAGAAGATCGCGACCAGAACATGGACCCAGCAGACTCCGTATGGTATCGGCAACCCGCAGTTTCTGCCTTCCTCAAGGAGAGCGTGAGGCAGGAGGCTAAGCATGCCCAGGAGCTCCAGTCACCCTTCTATGGGTCTCGTTTGGCTTTCGGAGGGCCCCGCAGCCTCCAAACCGCCATGGCTACGGCCGAGCCGGCACCTATGCCTCGGAGGATCAGATTGAGCACGTGCTCATTCTCTCCGGTCGCTACACCTCCGCCTCCACCCCCGGATTTCCAGTCCAACAAGAGGGTTAAGCAGCGAAGAAAGAAGGATTATGTGACGCCGGACGCTAGACTCACTCCGCTGCAGTCCTTCGCTCTGTTTTTGGGTCTGCAGCGTTCTGAGCTTCATAAACTCTCAGATTCCTCATTGCAGCCCGGTCCGTTGGAGGATTTGCAGCCCAGTTTGCCACCTCCCACTTCCCGGAGGAGGCGGCGCTCACACCGTCGCCACTCTGTCTCTGCTGGGCCTGCTCCCCTGCCTTCCTGTGCTCCTGCTCCCAAGGCAGCTGCGGTCCAGCCATCCCCTGCACCTGTATCAGTTCCTCGGGTGAGGGGGGCCAGGGCCCAGTTGATCCCTGCTCCAGTTTCCAGGCCAGCTGAGGCTCTGCTAGTCCCTGCACCCGTACCTGTTCCTTGGGTGGGGACAGCAGCTGCCCAGCCGTCGCCTGTTCCGGTTTCCAGCGTGAGGCTTGCCAGGACACAGCCTACCTCTGCACCCATTCCTACTCCTCGGATGGGAGCGGCTAGTGCCCAGCAGGCTCGTGCACCCATTCCTGACCTTGCTGGAGGCTCTGGTGAGCCCGTCCAGCCGTTTTTCTCGTGTTCTGGAGGCTCAGGAGAATTAGCTCAGCTACCTGCTAATCCACCACCTAACCCACCATTGCTACCATCGTTACAACAGTCAATAGAACTTCAACTTCTATCCATAGCTCAAACATTAGCTCGCCTCTCACCTCAGCCTTCTGTTCCCGCTGGGGGTTCTGGAGAACCGCACCAGCCTTTGTTTGCCTCCACTGGAGGGTCGGAGGGGCCCGTCCAGCCTTCTGTTCCCGCTGGGGGTTCTGGAGAACCGCACCAGCCTTTGTTCGTCTCCGCTGGAGGGTCCGAGGGGCCCGTCCAGCCTTCTGTTCCCGCTGGGGGTTCTGGAGAACCACACCAGCCTTTGTTCGTCTCCGCTGGAGGGTCCGAGGGGCCCGTCCAGCCTTCTGTTCCCGCTGGGGGTTCTGGAGAACCACACCAGCCTTTGTTCGTCTCCGCTGGAGGATCTGAGGGGCCCGTCCAGCCTTCTGCCTCCGCTGGAGGGTCCGAGGGCCCGTCCAGCCTTCTGCCTCCGCTGGAGCGTCCGAGGGGCCCGTCCAGCCTTCATCGCCACCACCTGCGGCTCCCACGCCGTCGCCTGCAGCGCCAACACCTGCGGCTCCCACGCCGTCGCCTGCAGCGCCAACACCTGCGGCTCCCACGCCGTCGCCTGCAGCTTCGTCCTCACCTGGTCCGGCTTCAGCTTCAGCTACGGCTTCGTCCTTGCCTGGTCCGGCTTCAGCTTCAGCTACGGCTTCGTCCTCGCCTGGTCCGGCTTCGGCTACAGCTTCGCTTGGTCCAGCTCTGGCTTCGCCTGTTCGTCCTGTCCGGCCTGTTCGTCCTGCTCGTCCTGTCCGGCCTGTTCGTCCTGCTCGTCCTGTCCGGCCTGTTCGTCCTGCTCGTCCTGTCCGGCCTGTTCGTCCTGCTCGTCCTGTCCGGCCTGTTCGTCCTGCTCGTCCTGTCCGGCCTGTTCGTCCTGCACGTCCTGTCCGGCCGCTTTCCAGGCCAATGACTGGATGTCCTCGCCGTCGTGGACGGCCTCCTGACCTGCTCCGTCGCCGCCGGTGCCTCCCGCCCTGCCGGCCTCCTGAACTTTTTTCTGGACTCTTGTGCCGTCGTCCTCCGGGCCGGCCCCCTGAACTGCCCGGGTTTGGACTCTTGGGCCGTCGTCCTCCGGGCCGGCCCCCTGAACTTTGTGTGGATTGTTTTTCCTGGCCGCCTGTGTGGTTTTCTTTGGTTGTTTTCTGGGCTCCAGTGTTTTCTGTTTTTGGTCTCTGGGTTGTGTTTGGTTTGTTTCGAGCCCTCCGTCCTGGACCCCCACCGCCCGCCCTGGTTGGGTTGTTTTTTGTTTTGGTGTTTTGGTTTGGGCTGTCTGGGAGCCAGCCCTTTAGGGGGGGTACTGTTAGGATGCCTGGGTCGTTGACCCAGGGCTTTTGAGTTTATTATATTATTTATCATTTCTAGTCTTTGGGTTTCTTAGAGTTCTGTCTTATGGTTTATGTCTCTGTGTTCTATAGTTGCTCTGTCTCCCCTGTCGGCTGTATCCCCTTGTTAAGTTTGCGTCTCTGTGTTATGTTTCCTGTTTTACTTTGAAAGTCCGTGTTTCATGTTAGTGTATCTGGTTTTGCTTTCCTTGTCTCGTTAGTCCTGATTTGCCCCAGCTGTGTTTCCCTCCTGTTGCCCATTCCCTGATTGCTCCCTCTATGTATTTAAGCCCTGTGTTTCAGTTTGTCATTGTCGCGATCTACTCTTATCTACCCTCACTCATGCTGTGTGTTTTGTTTTCCGGCCTGTGTTAATGTTTGTACTTTGGAAGTTTCGTTACCCTTTTTTGAGTTCAGCATTAAAGCTGTTTAAGTTCACGTTTGTCTCCGGAGTCTGCACTGTGGGTCCTTTTCCTGTCTGCACACAGCCTACACCTAACACACCCTCGCCATTTCTGTTTGTATCCACTTTTGTTCAATAAATACTCACCTGCATCAGAGCTGCCACATTTTGGGTCCTTTCTACAAACTCCACACGTCTGCCATACCGGACGTGACAGTATTAGTGTTTTTTGGGTTGACTTAGGTTCCTTGAATTATTTTTTGTGTTATATTGACAATTTCGAGTTTCTGGTTTCCTGTTCTGTTTCTGTGCCCTTCCCCGTGTTCCACGTCTTAGAATCTAGTCTGCGTCCTGATGGGTGTTGTGCTTCCTGTTTTATGCTGATAGCCCTGTCCTGTCTGCAGTGTGTCTAGTTTCTTTTCCCTCATCATCTTTTGTGTGATTAGTCCCAGCTGTGTTTCCACCTGTTCCCCATATCCTTGTGTTCCTGCTTGTGTATTTTAATTCTCAGTCTTCCCCAGCTTGTTGTCATGTCATACCCTCATTATGCTGTGTGTTTGTTTCCTCATGTGAACTTCCCAGTTTCTAGGTTTGTGTTCCCAGTTTAGTTCCTAATTTTGAAGTTGATGTTTTTATTTGTTTTGTAAAGTTTATTTCATATGAAGGGAAAACTACACATTAACTGTGAAAATTAAAAGGAAAAAAAACCAAGAAAATCACAAAAAAGGTGGAAAATGTAGGGGTTTTTTTATGAGAGAGAAGAAAAATGCGCTCCAATTATGAGTTTTTGCACGTTATTATCAAAACGGTTAGAATTTCAAATTTTTCAGGTTTTTGTATTAGGGACGACTTTAGGTTCCAGGGGATCATAGTGAGGGTATAAAAGAGGTAGTGACTGGTGCTGCTCTTCTCTCCTCGCCCTGATGAGTGGCTGTGAACAATTGTGATTTGGAAAAACAAAGAGCCTGAGATGATTTAGTGGCCATTCACACACACTGTGGTTATGTCCATACAGCAGAGTCTCAAGGTACAGGCTGTCTTTCTCTTAGTGAGTTTAAGTTTGTTGAAATGTATTTCATGTTTATTGTATACCTACTGATGCTCTCTGGCAGGTAGCTCCATGCCCTCCTGGGTTTTAAATGCACCTTAGAACACACATGCATCAACACTACATGTGAGCGGGTGGATGGAGGTTTGGAGTCTTCACACACCCCCGTTCTCTTTTGCCCATCAGGGCTGGGAGGAGTAGTTGGCTATCCAGTTGGGGTTGGAATGTGGGGCCTCCCTGCTACTGCGGAGTTGGGAGCGGTCTGCTTGTCTCCACCCCAGGGAAAAGGGTAACACCTCCTGGGTCTGAGTGCTGTTTCCCCCTCTAGGGGCAAAGGTACCTAGACTGGGGGTATAGAGTACATTTGGGGAGTGTGATTGTGTGTACAGTGTCTAGGATTTGCATATGTGTGCATGGGAGGTGTGGGGATGGATGTTGGTATCTGTGTGTGCCTGTTTGTCTCTGTCTATATGTCAGGTCGGGTATCAGACGCCACCTCTCTAGGGACATGTCAGGCCCTCTAAGGTATGGAGGACTATCTCCCCCCACCACTTCCCCTGCCAGTGGCAGATGCCCTCAGACATCGGTAAATTGGTGGTTCTTGGTGTCCGGGGATGGGCACTCAGGTACGCACCGGCTCACTCCCGTTAGCTGCTTTTGGGGTCTGGTGCCTGTGGCTCGGTCGGGCCCCTTCGGGGGTGGGGTGCCCTCAACCTCTGGGCCTGGGGCTCGGTCCACTCTGGCACAGCTGGCTGTCGGCGGAGCTCACGGGCACGTCACTACAAGCCCCTCTGGCTTCTGCTCCGCGGCTGCTGGGTGACCCCTCATCTGGGGCTCTCCTC
This sequence comes from Oreochromis niloticus, assembly GCF_001858045.2. Lineage (NCBI taxonomy): Eukaryota > Metazoa > Chordata > Actinopteri > Cichliformes > Cichlidae > Oreochromis > Oreochromis niloticus. Next base: position 43,338,790 of record NC_031967.2, read on the forward strand.
AGCTCTTTCCCTACCTGTCTTTCTTTCTCCCTTTCCCTTCCCCCAGTCATGTCAGTACCGTGTGTAGCAACTGAAAATAAACAATAAAAACAAAGGTCAATCAAATGGACCAATACGGCAAGGTCGGGATGGTCCATTTGCTTAAGTAAATATGTTGGGAATCTTTCTTTGCCTTTAGACAATAATTCTGATGGCCAAAGATCCAAACGGGAAAGGCGGGTGAAAAAAAAATTCATTGTCTTTTCCTTCTTCTCTTTTTTGCTGTGTTTTCCTCCCGAGTTGGTTTTAGAGTAGGGTCACGTTTTAAAACTGATATCTTTACTTTGGGTTTGCTTTTATGCACGGCCATGCAGAGACGTTTAAAGGGGCGGGTGCTCAAAGTTAAAAAGGGGCATACTGAACCAGGCTGAATAACAACAACACACATTCATCAAGAATCTAATATGGGATCGCATCATACTATATCACTGTTGTGAGGTGGCGACAAGGCAAAGCAAACGTAGCCAATGTTTTACCTGATGGGTACAATGTTGCTGTTGAGGGGTTGCTGCTGCTCCTGCTGCTGATAGTGCTGGAGGGCAGGGCTGTGTTGACCTGAGACTGTAGACATTAAAAAGTCCATAGGAGAGATGGGAGCTGATTAAACAAGTGTCATGAGATAATAACAAAATGCAAAGAACATAACAAAATGCGCTTGGAATCACAAGGCAACAAAAAACTGTGAGAAATAAACTAGACCCTGCCTGTGAATCACTCTTTGCCTCTCTTCCTCCTTCCATCCCCTCATCTCATCTATCACTCTCCACTTGCTGTCTATCTGAGAACAAGGCACAACTTGCTTTTGCAATAAACTATAATTTAATTATCCACACGTAACAACTCTTACACTTAATCTATAATAAAATGATGACAGAAAAATGTTATAGAAGCAAAACATTTCAGTTGTGCTTATTATTATTTTTATACTGGAATACCTCTCCAACAACTGGTACATGTGTTAATGTTACCTGTGCTCTTTGTAATCCAGCTGCTGAGGGATCCACTGCCTTTAGTAGCCTCACACAGCTCCTACTGTTTCCCCCTCATGTCCTTACCAGCCATGTCTGGACAATGTTATATCATGAGTACTAATTTAAAAAAAATCCATATAAATAAAACACACACATGCACGCACAGTGACATTTTAGACCTTCTTCAGAATACTGTACATACTGTGGGCACAAGTTTCCATCATGGTGCTGATCCAGAATCCTTCCCTTATTATTTATTACTAGAGCTACAATAATAAAGCAATGAGGGGGAAAAAGTAATAAATATGAAATAATGTATTTATGATGATTCCATTTGTTTCACTATCCACTCTGTGCAGGAAGAAAGCTTATTACATTTTTAAACTGTAGAGATACAATAATTTTACTGCTGTAAAATCAGCATTTAAAATATAAATCTAATATAATCTGTGTCTTAATGTATGTTCTTCAAAAGACAGCTTATGTTTTTTAAAATATTATAATTATAATAATGCATAATTATGTGGACATGCATATTAGACCGTTTTAAGTGAAATATAATCCCCCCAGAAAGGCAGGAAAAGCCCTGTAAGTTACTTTAAAACTAAATATGTTCCCTAAAACTGTGGACAGAGCTACAGACCCATGACAGCCTTACCCAGTTAGCCAGCAGCAATGACCAGCACTACTTGTGCAGTTAATAAAAGGACAGGTTTGTCACAAGACCCTGCCACAAGACAGCTTACCAACGTGTACGTGATAAGCTGATACTCCTGTGTGCTGTAGACTACAGTGTGCGCTGTACACATACTTACTGGTTTTGTCGCATCAGTCTGTGTCTCTGAGTTAATTTGTGTTTCTCCTACAGCTCCGGACCGCAAAAAATGCGCGTGCTCTTTCTGAGCTCGTTCCCGGCTCGTAACCAGCGCGTTCTGCCGTCAAGAGCGATCATTGGTTAATGGTGATCATGTGACTAATGCAAGCCAGATCCTTTTATTTAGCAAAACTGTGATTAATAGTTAAATATTATTGTTGAGGGGCACAGACAGGACTCCGCACGCACACACACATTAAAAAAATAAATAAATAATTTTTTTTTTTTAAAGTTGCCTCAACTAAAGGGCACTCTGGGCACCCATCAGGAAAGGGGCGGGTGCTCAAGCCCCTCGAGCCCCCCCTCTGCACGTGCCTGCTTTTATGTCTACTGGACTGGTGCAATATTAGTTAGGAAATGCGCAATCCCTGAGCTGGGCTCTTACCTTAGAGAGATTGGGCCTTGCATAGGTGCTCATGATGATGGATTTGCTGTGATCAAGATTGAGTGATTGTAGTGCTACTAATTATTGCCTGAACAAAACACTTCCGTTCCGGTGGGCTCGTATTTATTCAATTCAATTCAATTTTATTTATATAGTGCCCAATCACAACAGTCGCCTCAAGGCGCTTTATATTCTACAGTAGATCGTACAATAATAGATACAGAGAAAACCCAACAATCATATGACCCCCCTATGAGGAAGCACTTTGGCGACAGTGGGAAGGAAAAACTCCCTTTTAACAGGAAGAAACCTCCGGCAGCACCAGGCTCAGGGAGGGGTGGAGATTAATAACAAGTGTGATTAAGTGCAGAGTAAGAGGTGAGAGAAGGAAAACAGGATAAAGACATGCTGTGGAAGAGAGACAGAGGTTAATAACAGATATGATTTGATGCAGAGAGGTCTATTAACACATAGTGAGTGAGAAAGGTGACTGGAAAGGAAAAAAAACTCAATGCATCATGGGAATCCCTGGCAGCCTACACCTATTGCAGCATAACTAAGGAGAATTCAGGGTCACCTGGTCCAGCCCTAACTATATGCTTTAGCAAAAAGGAAAGTTTTAAGCCTAATCTTGAAAGTAGAGATGGTGTCTGTCTCCCGAATCCAAACTGGAAGCTGGTTCCACAGAAGAGGGGCCTGAAAACTGAAGGCTCTCCCTCTCATTCTACTTTAAATACTCTAGGGACAACAAGTAGGCCTGCAGAGCGAGAGCGAAGTGCTCTAATAGGGTGATATGGCACTACAAGGTCATTAAGATAAGATGGGGCCTGATTATTTAAGACCTTGTATGTGAGGAGCAGGATTTTGAATTCAATTCTGGATTTAACAGGAAGCCAATGAAGGGAAGCCAAAACAGGAGAAATATGCTCTCTCTTTCTAGTCCCTGTCAGGTCTCTTGCTGCAGCATTTTGGATTAACTGAAGGCTTTTCAGCGAGTTTTTAGGACATCCTGATAATAAAGAATTACAGTAGTCCAGCCTGGAAGTAATAAATGCATGAACTAGTTTTTCAGCGTCACTCTGAGACAGGATATTTCTAATTTTAGAAATTCTTTTAATTTTGAAGCAAAGGGCTTCTTAATTCAGATTCTTATTTGGGTGGACTTGTATGTTGTTGTTGTGGGGTTTTTTTTGTTTGTTTTGTTTTTTAAAGGAACCTGGGGTCACCAGGGGAGAGCTAGCCCTCAGATGACAGTTACATTGCTGGCAGGTTGCACCAATAACAGTACATTGTTGGTCTTTAGTAACATTTTTATTGTGATGTTTTAGGTCTATTGCAAACCCGTTGTGTTTTCTCTTAAAAACAAAACAAAACTGTATTCTGGCTGATACTGACCCTCTTGTCCTGTTTATTTTGGGTTTGTTCCTGTAAGAGCTTTGGGCCTGAAAGTTGGCACGAGTAGTATAGAGGCTCTTTGCAGTTATTTGGTGGTTTCTACGCAATACATTTTACATAGCGCCATGGAGCTCCTCTCTCTGGCTCAGAGGCAAAAGGCTGCAACGCCCATGCAGTAAATGCTTTTAATTATGTATCATAAACATACTGGTAACGTGACTGGTCAAAGCAGTTTTCGGTGGCCTTTGCACTGATGTTGGCTCACGTTTCTTCTTCTGCACCTTTGATTTTTTTTTTTTTTTTTTTTTTGCAAAGTGGTGTAAAGTTGAATGTAGATATGTAAAAGGAAAAGTACTTTCTTCTCAGTTATGCTGTATCAGTTTATGTAGTTATGATAATGATAATAATAATACTAATAGATATGCTTATAGTACTTTTTCACTTCAGATTCATTTTAGTAGGTTGATGAACAGCAATAGAAATAGAAATGTTGGCCACAGTTCCTGTCATATAACATTTCTAAAATCTTGACCCACTACTATTTTTTATTCTAACATCCCTCAATGCAATCTGTAAACAATCAAGTAAAAAGTTCAATGAGGTAATTTAATAAAATCACTTACAAGTTGGGTGGCAATAAACATAAATCAAACTGACATGAATACACCTGCTTGACAAAAGGTTTCTGATGTCAGACCTACAAGAGTCTTCTATTTACATGATCTTGATCATTCATTTAGGTCGAAAGATGAAAGTTCAAATATAAGCCTGCAAAAAGAATATAAATATATGACATATCATAAAACTGAAAGGTGTAGTGCTTGGTGACCGGAAATAGGTAAAAGCTGTTCAATGTGAATTTTATTGACCCTCTCCTCTCAAAGGAAAAAAACACCATCCATGCATGTTGAATTCTTAAACATACTAATAATCTCTCTTTTTAGTCTTATTTGCTTTCAATATCAGATATTTCTGGTTTACATAATCTAAGATGTGAGATTGTAAGATACACCACATGTTGAGCAGTCTGCACAAAGAACATAAAATGATAATGATAATGATAATTTTGAGAGGCAAATAACTTGTTTTATGTTGCACAGGAAGACAAACTGGAGAGCAAAATGATCATCCAAACAATGAGCAAGTGGAACAGCAACAAGACATTCCATTGAGAGAAGAGCAAGAAGAGCCAAACCCTACAACTTGTCCAACAGCTTGGTTTCATAGCAGAACATAAATTAATCTCAAATAAACTGTGTTGGTTTGTGGTCATGGACATGAATTTTTTCTTTTTCTGAAGTAAAAAACTATAAGGAAACTGTTAGTTAGAGCCTTGTTGTTTGCTTTATACATGTGTGCTGATATGTATTTTTCCTCTGCCATAAAGAGTGCAACATATGTTGAACTTTGAACTGATAATATTTGGTACATAAGAAGATGTTGTGCTTGTGATAACTGCTACATAATTCTCTTTGTTGTCTCTCTGTATAAACCTTCTGTTATCACGTTATTTCACAAATTTCTAAGAAAATGATGAAGTGTTGACATCAGATTCAAACCATCAAAGTTGAAGTTTGAAAGGACATGTTTGTAAACTGTTCCTTGGTATTACTAGTTTTAAACCTGGTGCTAGGGGTGGGCGGTATAAACAGTATACTGTAGGAACAATATAAATTTGGCCAACGGTAGAGATTTTGACTATACCGCTCTACTGCAATAGCGCATGTTGATGGTGTCATCAAGCTGCGCCTGTTTTGGTCGAAAGCGCTGCAGCGGCTGCAAACAACATAATCTGCAAATTATGCCGGGCGACAGTAATAGCAACGAGACAAAGCACTTTTGGAATATGGGCAAAGCCAAAAACTGCGCTTCCTCCACTTCCCTACCATTGATTCATTAGTGTTGAATTCTCTCGCAGCTGCTCTATTCCCATGTTGTTGCAGTATATTAATGACTAACCTCATATTGTGGATGGATTATCTCAGTTGTTCTCCTAACTGAAGTTTGGTTTGTTTACAGCATCCTGCCATGCAATTGCATTTGTCCCTAACCACCAGAAACCCTCACGTTAATTTTTATCAAGTGGAAAAAAGTTTGCGTTCATCCTTCAGCTTTACTGTGCTAATATTATGCTAACATAGCTGTTTTGCTAGCGATCACGTAGGACATCATTATATACCAGCTAGTCCAACTTTAGTAACCCTACAAATGTCACTACTGTTTAGTTTTCTGTCTTCATTTATGTTGGAAGTGATAGCAGAGCTAACGTTTTTAATTTTTTTAGAAATCTCTCAGTCAGAACATGGCATATCATGTTTAGGTGTAAGCTAGCGAGCTAACTTCCTGCTAACTTCTAACTCCTATGAATATAATAAATTCTGTTTACATGGATGCCTGGATGTTAAACTTCATATTTACACCTGGTAAAGCAGCAACACTGATCATTTTATTACAGATGAAAGAATTTAGACAGTTTTTAGCTCTCAGTGATGCCACAGTGTTTGTTTGACTTTGGGACCTGAAGCGGACGGAGTTTAGGGCCCAGATTAATCCGCGAGGCTCCTGACTACGTTAGCCGTAATGCTCCAACAATTCATCAAGCGGTGCGCCTTCGTAGCTTACCAAAGTTGTACTAAAACATTTTTGACAGATTTCTGCACACTGTGTACCACATAAACTCGGTTCAAGGTCAGTAAGCACAACCAGAATTCATACATATGGCACATTGTGGATTTTTGAGAAAATTAAAGGATTTTAAGTGCGCCTTATAGTGTGTAAAATACGTTATACAGAAGAAAAGAATATATCGTGATATATATCATTACCGCTTCAAATTATACCGTTGAATAAAAGGCTCTGGGATTTTATGTCTATGTTCTGCAATATTGTGTGGGGTGGAGTTGTAGGAAATGATGTAGGCAGAAGTTGGGGGTAACGTGGTGCTACTCGAGAAGGGGAGATTGTACGGAAGCGTAGAGGTGCCACCCAGGCAAAAGAAAAATAGAAGGATATCACGTTATAACGTTTATTGTTCTAACAAGATACTTTTCATGTTTGAACAACATAATATCACGTTATTACAATATACATAATTATCACGTTCGTACAATATAATATTTATATTGTACGAACGTGATATTTATATTGTACGAGCTGGCACTATGTAGTAATTTTATTCGGCCACACGATGCCGCGAAAGTCCCTTTCTTCACAGTTAGAGTGGATGTTTCGGCTATGTATGACGTTCTCACTGTGTTTAATTGTGTCCTTTCTGTGTTTGGAGCAAGAGATGTAAGATTGGCACAGTTCGAATCATATATGTTATGTTATGTGTATATTCAGATGGATGTGTTGGTTTATTTCATTTAATACATATGTTTATCTTAGTGGAGCTGTTGCTGTAGATATTCATATACTCATGGCAATTTGTTGTTACTACAGACTGCTGTCAACACTGAGCATCCAAGTGGCAATAAAACAGCTGGTGGTGACAATCCAGCAAAGTGGAAGCCTCTTGTCCTCCTTCCTGTATCCTGACCGATACACCATCTTGTTAACTGCTGAACCTAAAAGAACTAGCCCTCACCAAGTACTCCTCAACAACCGTGATATGGCTTTTAGGCCATATCGACCAGCCCTACCTGGTGCCTCTGTATACTGTACTGAAGTCTTTTATACAGTATGTGAATATTTTACAGAATGTTTGGATACAATTTTTTTTTTTTTACATCAAAGCTATTTATTTATTTTTAATTAACATTTTTTGTTATGCCAAATTGACATAATATGCCAAGCTACAACATTCAAGACTTGGTTCAAAAAGCCTTTATCCTTTCAATGTGAAGGGCTTTTTTTGAGTCAAATACAAATATATGGATCTTATGCTCCTGGGCTTTTTGTTTCAATGCCTTTCTTTCCTCTCAGCCTCAACAATAATTAACAGATGCTGAGATTTGAAATAATAAGAATAAGATAATAAGAAATGTTTTGAGGATTAAACTTTTATTTCCCACAGAGTTTATTTCCTTTAATAATCTAAGACACAGTGATGCTGATTTTCAGGATAAAAAAAACATCATGCATGCAGAACTCTGAATACTTTAGTGAGACAGTAAAAAAGTCAAAATAAATAAAATCTTTTGAAAAACCTTCCTTTAGTTTGATGAAGTGGAAACAATTTTTTTTGGATGAAATGGTTGAGCTGTCAGTGCTCATCAATCAGAACTAATTTTATTGGAAACTTTCACACATTTACTCAGTTACTAATAACAGTGCTCTCCTGCACAACTGAACATTTTGAGGATGATGTTTGTCAGAAAATCAATTTCTGCTTCACTGACTAAGCAGACTGGCACTATTCTTTAAATTTCTGTGAATCAAACATGTTCACGTTTTCAAATACAATAATAATAATAATAAAAATTATCAAAAATGAATCATAATGGATTCAAAGTCTAAGCTCAATATGTTTTATATTCAATGTTCACACAACAATAAATAATTAATAACCAAACATCTTTTGTAAAATGATCCATTGAACTCACTGTGCTTTCAGTTTGAGTTACTCCATGTGTTTTTATCAACACAAAAATTTAAAAAAGCAGAAGTTACACCATGAAGTGGCTCAAGAATGAGGAAATACCCAGACTTTGCCCAGTCCCACATTCAAACCAATCAGATCCCAGTTGCAGTAATGTGGGTGGAGCAGCTCAACAACAAACTGCAGGTTGGTACCAGAGTCACAGCTCCGTCCTACAGTCATTATGTTCTTGTACTGATCTGTGTCGTGTCTGTAAACTCGCTCTTCTGCTTTCAAGGTAAACAGCTTTTATTTAGAATCACTCTCAGTCACATTAGCAGCTGTGTAGATTATAGACTATCACAGCTGATCAACTAGATTTAATCACATGTTGGTAAATTAATTAAATTCATGGTGAACATTTCTTGTTTCCTGATTGATGCTGTAGCTTAAAAGTGATGTTTCTCAGTGCCTGAAAGTAAAGTGTCTTTATTTTTTTATTTTCAGGAGAAATCAAGTATGATCGTATAATCAAAGTAAAAGTTCAGTGTAATCTGAAAATATGAGTTTCATGTCTGTGTTGAGATTTCATGGAGTTATTATATCTGCAGGCTGAGTGTGAAGAGGAGAGAGAAACTAGACAAATGAAGACTCACTCTGGGTTTGTTCACGTCCATCGTCTGTGATCATTGTGACTTCATGGAGTCGTCTCGTTCTGTTTCTCTGTGGATTTTTATCCTCTGCGTGGTTTTTGTGAAAGGTAAATAAATCTGTTTCTGTATTTAACTTCCCCTGAACTTGGGGAAATATTGAAGTCTGAACTTCCTCAGTACAGACAGAAAACAGAAGTGAAAATACTGATTACTGAAAAACTATGAAACAGTAAGTGCGGTTACATAGCTTTTCATGTTCACAGTGAAGAGTTTTGCTTTGTTTCTCCAGCAGGACAATCCTGAAACTGTTTCAGAGTCTCTGTGTTTCCAAACTGAGCTGGTAAATGTTTAAAGTAACATCTGTGTTATTAGTTGATGTTAAGCTCCATCTGCAGGAGGGACACAGTTAAAATGTCATCAGTGTTCATTTATCATGTAGCAGATCTCAGTGGGAGTGGATGTTTGCTGTGGATGTTTACAGGCTGAAATCCTTCTAATGTGACATGTTTTCAGAGCTCACATGTAAATTACAACCATCCAGTTTCTTCTTCATGATTTCAAAACCTCTCAGTGAATCAAGTTTTCTGTGAGCTGCTTAAATTGACTTTAGATTTTGGTGGATGGTCAAACTGTGGCTGCTTAACTGTGCTGACTGCAGAGATACTGAATAAGTCTGATCAACAGATTCATGATGAAAGTCATGGAAACAAAATCATCATCACAGTTTTCTTGGTCAGTACTGAGATCACCTTCATCTCACTGACTGTGGAAACAAAGTGGATTTATTCAAGTTTAAGTAACTCGTCAGTTAAAAACTGAAACTGATCTCAGAACAATGAGACACAATAATTGTTTTATTTAATTGATCTTGTTTTAATAAGTAACTAATAATGAACTCTATTAATGGCACGGCCTTAATAAAGGCGTCCTGCAGCACAGCTCTCTGATGGTTTCATTATTTCCTTCATGCTGAGGGAAAATCATTGTTTCCATGTTTGTCACAGCAGAACTTCATCAGATTATTGTTGTTGTTCATTTTGTAGTTTGTAGATGTGTGTTTGATCTTTTTGAACCAATCAACCAACAAAGCAGTGATTATTGACAGTGTTGTCTCTGACTCACTGTGAAAGGAGTTCTGATGTTGTATAAAGTTGTGAGTGTGTCTGCTCCTCTCTGTCTCCTCAACAGGATCATTTGTAGTGGATGTGACACAGAGCTCCTATCAGGCAGAGGAGAACCACAACATCACACTGGAGTGGACGTTCACCACCAAACCAGACACGTCCATCTCAGCACTGAAGATCTACTGTTACATGAATAATGGCCACAAAGAATTGACTCTTTATTACCTACATGATGGTGTCGAGTTCTCAGAGGATCGGGACAAAAAGTTTTCAGGACGAGTCCAGAGTGACAAAGACGCCCTCAGAGAAGGACAAATCAGACTCCAGCTGTCCAGACTCAGGACTGAGGACTCGGGTCTGTACCTGTGTGAGGTGGACACAGGTTATGGCCGCGGCTACAACAGCTGCAGAGTCACCGTCTCTGGTAAGATGATTCATTTATAAACAAGTGATCACTGTGAGCTGTTAAACTGGATCAAGGCTGGATCATGAGAAAAAAAATTGTGTTTATAAATCCTAACATTTAGTTTTTTGAAGAGACAAAAAAAAGTTAAAATATTATTCTATTTCATTTTATTTCAGAAACAAACTCTGAGAAAACAGAAACAACTGGGCAACCTGGAAACATCGAGCCACCAGATCTGAATAAAGAGACCAAATTCACATGTAAAAATAAACAAACAAATAAATAAATGTTTAAAACTTTAAAACTTACAAAACTTATTAGGCTCATTTATTCACTCATACAGTACAGATAAGGCAGGTGATCTGTGCCAAAATTCAGAGCTGCATCATCTTTAAAAATACATCAAAAAGACTAAAATCCATCCATAAACACATCCTGAGCTTCTGATTATCACAAATGTTTAAATAATAGAATAAAACTAATTATTACCTTATTCCGCTTCCTGTCTTTAAAATGTGCTCTTTTCATAATTAACACTGAATAATGTTTTTCATGTTTGTGTAACTGTGGAATTTCATTTTTTAGGGTGGGGAGTAATTACTGTTTCATGTATCTCCTGCTTGCTGATCCTGTGTGCATTTGTGTTTCTTCTGAAATATCTAAAACAAGTAAGTCTGTTTTAGAGAAAAAAATATTATTCTGTAAATGCTGTAAATATAAAAATATCTCAGTCACACTTTAAAATTTCTTAAATTATATTCAGTATAACTCAGTTAATCTTTGAATTTTCTTTCAATTTTAAACAGATCAACACTTCCTCACACACGGCCAGTGAGTTCTTGATGAAGGATTCAGTAGGTGGATCCTTGCATCCAGTCTCAGGACTGACAACAACAGCTGGAAGCTGCAGATCTCAGACTGTGAATATAAAACTCTGCACAACAACATGATGAAAAACCAGATTTGAAGTCTTCAGTTTGAGGCTTATAACACGTTTTTACGTGAACCCAGACACACACACAGATGTCCAGGTTATGCCTGAGTTCACTTAATGTTTTTGGAGCTGAAGTCTTGGTTCGGCTCCTGAGTGGCCCTTTGGCTCCAACCGGCTCTCATTCAGCTCCGGTTCCGCTTCTGGCCTCGGACACTACTAAAGTAAGAAAGGCGTGGTTAGGCACTGTCCCTGAACCCGTTACTCCTCCATCCGAGCCACAAACCACGCAACTTACTGAACAAGGTAATAAGCTTTTCAGTAAGTTGGTGCCGAGAACTAACAAACAGAAACAAACATGTAAAACGTTACATGGTCCCGGAAAAGCAGAAGAAAATAGATGGATGGATAATTTCTACACTCAACAAATGACTGATAAATGGTCGCACCTGTCATTGATAAGTTTTTCTGGAGTTATACAGAGCACCTCTCATCTGTCAACAAAACTATATCACTGTCACATTTCGGAATATTGCATGACTTTTAATATTTAATGTCTCGCTATGCATAAATGTTTTTACAAATGTTTTAGCTGTTTAACTTTTTTCTTTTTAAATTGTATTTGTCTGTTTTTGTTTGTTTGTTTTTTTGTTTTCTTTTTGTTTTATGTTTGTGTTTTATCTGTGAACCCTAAAGCAGCATTTTCTTTCATAAGGTGAATCGTCTCTGGAAACTGTGACTCTTTTTAAAAAGAAATACTGTCAAAGCAGGTGATTGATTTTTTTTTTTTCATTATTACAATTGTTGAACCCATGATGCATTTCAAAATTCCGAAAAATGCAAACTGTATTATGGATTACCAATAAATAACTGTAGTGATTTACAATACATTATTTCTGCCATTAAACACAGAACACATTTAATTTTCAAAATGAGAAAATGTGACATATTAGTTCATTTTTAATTTGATGGCAGCAAAACCACTTAAAACCATTACCTCAGTGAGGAAGGCTTATCGTGTACCCAGGTTTGATGTATGAAAAATTCTTTTTCTGAAATGTGATTACATGCTGATGCAGCTCCATGTGTATCTATTCATTTTGTTTCCTTTGTTCTTTTTAAACTTCAAGAATTTGTAGTGCACTAAAAATAATGCATTTTGGGGTCATCTTGAAAGAAAGCACATGCGAAATGTAAATGTGAGGTCAAAGGTCAAATGTGACATGCTATTTGAATGCAAACAATAATGTAATATTTAGAATTCCCATATATCAGTATTTCATATTCTTAGTGTTTCAGATGCAAACAAAGGCAAACAAATTTTAAGCAGTTCAAAATATTAAAGACAATTAATGATTGTTTGACCTTATTTGACCTTGAAGAAAAGATCAGGGGTCTAACGTAATCTTATATTAACCCCCATATATCATTCTCTATATTGTAAATACAAACAATGGCAGGAAGAGATACATTTAATTAGCTCTATTTGGCATTAGTATTACATACATCTTGAGATTAATCTATTGAGCCTGAAGGAGAGGTCAGAGGTCATATTTTAAAGTACTTTCTACATGATGAAAATACACGCCACAGTTGTAAGAATCATATGGTTATAAGTGTTTTTATACATTTGTGATCAATAAATTATTAATATGACCTGAACATTAATTGACTGAAAACAACACAAAGGTTAAATAAAGAAGCTGTTGATAATCATTACACACTAGGCAGTACCAGTACTTTACTGAAGTGCCAATGGCATACTGTCAGAAACATACTTGCAAACTTCTAACATCATTAGAAATGAAGAAACCACAAAAGAGACAACTAATTATATGATCAGGCAGATGCTCTGTCTGGATCATCAAAGTACAAACCCCTGGGCATAAATGTTTGGCACATCATAGGGGACTTGTTTTGATAAACAAGCTGGGTTTTTTCTTCCTTTTTTTTCTTTTTTCAATAATCAGATAAATAATAAATACTCTGAAAAGGACAGCGCTGTACCTTATTTAGATGTTGAGCATAGTCCAGAAGTTTTTAAATAGTGCAGAGGTCTGGGCTTTGGGAAATCCATTCCAGACACTCAGTGGGCCTTTTTTATCGGCCTTTTCTGAATGACCACAGTTCAGTTCTACATAAGTACCATTTATCTGGATATTTCACTACTTTGCTAAGTTCTGGAAGATGACCAACGTCGTCACTGTAAGCTGAGAGGAACTTGATCGGGATGCTTGGAAACAACCGAAGAACCACCAAGAGTCAATCCTGCCATGGAGACTCAATCATTCCACAGTAAAGCTAAGTTTACATCACCATGAAGTGAGAGGGTGTCGCCCAAGAAACAAAAAATCAACTGCTCTACAATCAATGCCTTCACATTCAACTGAAATTTGTTGTCCACATGGACAGTATGATGCTTTTTACTTATATGGACCTAACTGTACAGGAAAATATATTCTCATATGTATATGGACTTTGTTTTCTATGTTACTTTCATTTCACAGGGTGGACTTAAGTGAAATTAAGTTGACACTGCGTTTCTCAAACAAAAACCTGTCAGGTAATGACGTTGATCATTTCTATGATCACAGTTATACCATAGACATGTTTGGGTATGTCTACGTACAATGGAGACATTGAAAGTAAACAAGGACACACCTATTCCAGCAGGTAACTGTCCTGACAGTTAAACCGCCATTTGACACACAGACATGCTATCAGTAAATGTCAATACCAGTATAACAAAATAAGAGCATTTGTTATGCAGACAGAGAAATATTTTATTCTTAAAGCTCCTTTTGGCACAGTAAACATTGGCAGTTGAATAGCATTGTCAGTAAGGGATTAAATGTCTAGTGATTAAACGCTTTTATCAGTGGATTTAAATTGAAGGTTTGCTGCTAAAAAGCTACAAAGATTTGACAATGCATAAAAAGCTTTTTTATACTATGTATTAATTTTAAATATAACAATAAACTTTTGGCTGCACCGGTGCAAAACGGGACAGGGAAGAACAAAAAAAAAGCTCAGACAACACAGACAAGTGCGCTCCGGATTCTGGTTAGACCACCAGATGATGTATCATTGGGAACAAAAGCTCTGAAGATGATTGGGTTAATTTCCAGCTAACCGTTTGCCATTCCATCAACTTGACCTACCTCACAGCAACACACAGCCTTATGTTTAGTGTGTCCTTTCACACTGTTGCCTTGTGTTTCAGAACAGAAAACACAACATTCAAACAAAAGGGAACAATGTTTTTCAAATGTATTTCACCAGTCTCCAAGACAAATGCTGCACACTGAATTCATACTGTTTAATTTAAAAGATATGCACATATTTATATAAAAATATGTATGCACATATACAAAAATGGCCCAAATATAAGACAAACAAAAAATAAAAACAACACGAATAGAGGAAGAAGAGAAGAAAAATAGTGCATTCATGTAGTTTAAAAAGCATGACAATATATCAAGTAATCCAAAGTATTCAGAATATGTTACTCACATTGAGTAACTTAATGGAAGACATTACAAACTTCATTTTGGGGCATATATTTTGTAATCTGTAGTGGAATACATTTAAAAAGTAACCTTCTGTCAATGGAAAATTGTACTTAGTAGTCAGTATAATCTTTTAATGATATAAGTTTCCATATATGCTTAGAGGTGTATAATCGATTGTGTAGTGATAGGATGTGTGATCTTTAGTAGGCTTTGTGTGCATTCCAGGGTGTTCTGGTATTCAAACCCACATCCTGGGAGCATGGGAGAGGTCATACCTTGTCTTATTGTTTTATGATAGGATAAACATACCTATGTCTGTTTTACTCTAAGTGCATTTTGTTTAGATGAACTGTTGGACTTCCAGACCAGCAGGTTTAGGGAAGTCGTTTATACACACACACACACCTAAACATCCACATTCCAATGTAAAGAACAAACACCCACTGATGTATAAATAAAGACCAGGGCAGTCTCAGAGCCCTCACTTCAGTGCGGGTGCTGTGCCCTTGCTTGCGAGTAACTAACTGCAGTGTGTGTTTCTCCTCTCTAATTCGAAGCTGAAGAAGTGTCTTAGAATACATCTCTTGACACCTTCCCAACACTGTTTGTTTCACAACCTTTTTTTGTAATAACTGACTGCTCAGATGGGAAAATCAAAAGAAGCTGACTTTATAGGATTTACCCAAATTCAAAGCCGGTGGTTCAACTAGTTTAACTCCAAGGGTGTGTCAGTGTAAGATCACCACAGTCAAGGACGCATGTTGTGGTTTAATGCTTTTCAGTAATTCTGTGTCATTTGCTTTGTTTAACCATAGACTAATCCTTTTTTATTTAGTTAGTTTAGACTATTGTATTGAACACTAAACCTGTGTCTCTATGCTTGACCACTCTCTGAAATCTCTTTTATTATTTAATGGTTTTGTGTTTTCTGTGTTTCATAAACAAAAACAGATCAACATCAAAACCAAACTAGACAAAAGTACATTTATAGATATGCTTGCTTATTATGACTCACGTCTCTGTCTAATTACAGGTTTTGACATTTTCAGTTAAAAATTAGGAGACTGCCAAAGATGAACTGTAAGACTGGCCTCTATACTCAATCAAAGATGAAATACCGCAAAATGCCAAAGACAAAATCAGTTAAAAAAAAAAAAAAAAAAAAAAAAAAAAACTATTATAAAATGCTGTAAAATACACTATATTAACAGAAGTATTCTTTCATCTGCCTTCACACACGTATGAACTTGACTAATATCACATATTTAATCCATGGGGCTTAATATGATGTCGGCCCACCCTTTGCAGCTCTCACAGCAACTCTTCTGGGAAGCCTTTCTCATGAGGTTTAAAAGCGTTTATGGGAGTTTCTGATGGTTCTTCCAGAAGCACATTTGTGAGGTCAGACACTGATGTTGGACAAGAAGTCCTGGTTTGCAGTCTCTGATTTAATTCATCCCAACTGTGTGTTCTGTCAGGTTGTGGTGAGAACTCTGTGCATACCAGTCAAATTGTTCCACACCCATCTTGCCTATCCAAGTCTTTATGGACCTTGCTTTGTGTGCAGGAGCGCAGTCATGTTGGAACAAGAAGCACTTTGCATTGTGCTTGGTGATGTAAGGCTTGGATCCAGCCATAGAAACCCATTCCATTAAGCTCCCCACAGACTGTTCTTGAGCTAAAGGTCAATATAGTTTATTTCAACTAATAAAATTAAACTATTGTCAGAACCTAAATATCTGCCTCACTGTGCCCCAGTGACTTGGCTTAGCCTTTACCAAAATGGAGCAGTTATAAAGAAATTATGTATAACTAAGACATTTTGACAACATAGCTGTCTTATGTTTGATCAAAGGAAAAAAATTAGGCATTATTTGCACAGGTAAATGAAAGCTTTTCAAACGTTAAAATCAAGTAGGTTTATAACGTCTGAAAGGGTTATCAGCAGGTTGTTGTCCTACATGGGAGAGTACAGTAAATTAGACGTTGACATCTCTGAACATAAGCACATTATTATTGTCACTCAAAAACTGGTGAGGTCTTTTCCTGAAGTGCTCCATTCAGGAATGTCTGTAATGTGATGGCAGTTATTATATTCACATGCTCGTCAGGGCAAATCAACGCAATGAAAATGATATGTTTCCTATTCTGCTAAAACATTATTACTTTTATTTTATTGGTACAGAGGCAGTTGAAGGAATTTCTTATATTACCATCACACTATTTTAAGAAAGAATGGAGTTTTCCATTAATACATAACAGTCAAGTCTACATTTACAAAGAAATGAACATAAACAAGCTTCTTTCATATGCTATTTATTTATTTTGTTGAGTTTATATAATAATATAATATAATATAAAACAGAGCACATTTATGCTCCCTCCATCACTTTTGTTATTCAGAAACATAATTCTTGCTTTTTTAAGAAATACTGTTTTAATAAACTGCTATACAGATTTTATTTTCCCTAATAAGACGTCAGTAATTTACTGTTTTCTGTAAACTTTCACTGTTGGTATTAAAATAAAAAACAGCCTTCCATATAATACATTTGTAATGTCGTCTTTAGTCTATGTCTGATTAAACTAAGCAAAGCACAAGCTGATCTCTAACAGTTAGTCAGCCCAGGCTGCCCTGAGTTCTGTAACAGTATTGCAGTCCATAGTGTGAAGTTTTGTTTTGAGCTACCTTAAACTTTTTTTCTCTTTTGCTGGAGTACTGATGAAATCAAACAGTAATAATAAAGCTGTGAGAGAACCAAACCATGAAAACTTCTAACCAGTGTTCCTACGACTTACTCTACTTTAATTAAATAGGATCATGAGACAAATCTCTGCTTGTATCTATGAGTGATGATGTAAAACCCAACCAAAAGTCTAATTGTGTCTCCTCTACTGAGTGGGACATAAATGATGTTTCAAAGGGAGGGGAGTAAAGAAGGAGGAGCAGTGAAACAATCCTCTTTTTAACCGTTGCACTCGTTTCATTTCAGATGCATACTTAGCTGATCAGTTTTTGTGTTGTATCGAGTATCTGCCTGTATAAAGCAGCAGTTAAACTGAGGACATAATGACCACAGGCTTGCTTCTTCTGCTCCTGGTGCTTTCTGGTTCTCAGGCATCCCATTACTTTGGGACAGTGATGACCTTTACCCCCAAAGAAAGCACGGATGATGGATCTCTAAGGGTAAGGGCATAGTGCAAAAATATTGATTGCTGGTATAATGTGTTCTTTTGCAAAATTTGTATTTGTAAAAAAAAGTGAAAAAGTGCTCAGCTTTGTTAGATTTACGAAATGCGGGGAATTAACGTGATGTTGTGAATGTAAATCAACCACACATGGGAGTGTCAAAATCTGTGGGTGAACTACTGACAATGTGCGAACTTATATACAAAGAGGCCAAGTAATTCCAGATTTTACAGATCCATCTCAGTGTGGCAGCTGAAGAAGAATCAACATATATTTTCTATTTTTTATGTAACCTTTCTATTAGAAATTGTTAGGAATTGTGCAAGCTTTGCAGGATGGGACAGCTGCTCTCTGGATAAATTTGACAGCTTAGGTAAAGACCAGAATTTATCTTGCATTCAGTTCTTCTTTGTTGTTCTTTCCACAAAATGGTCCAGTCTGCTTAAAGTTGTGAATAGAAAAAATACAGTGCTCTCATTGTTGTGTAATATATGTAAGCCAAATGTAACTTTTCGCATGTGTTAGTATGCAGTGGTTTTATTGTGTGAAGTGCCATGAATTCCATGATCAGAGGGTGATCATGAAGCTGTGTGCCTTCCAATTTGTTATTACAACATAACCAGGGTATTAGCTACCCAGTGGACAACACAGTACTGTCTATTAATTTTTTAAGTTGCAACAATCTTGTTATAATATTATAAAATCATATAACAATAGCATCATCTTTTCTCTCTTTCTTTTCTTTTTTTTTTCTTTACAATATTACAGGTGGTCTTTGACTACAAGTTGAGCTTTCGCTCATGCACAGATGAAGACAAGTGGAAATGTGCCAGCGGTGACTGTGGTAGTGAGAATGTGGAGCTGAGCATTGTGGATGAAGAGGACAGAGAGTGGTGTCAGAGGGAAGGAGTCATGACTCGGGAGGTTTCCAGCAACTCTCTGTTTCAGCTACGGTCAGTAACACATCAAATGAAACAGCAGATTCAACAAAATGCCACTGACCTGATTGCATTCACTCAGTGATCAAACTTGTATGTGTCACTTGACTAAAACATAGTACTGCACACTGTAGATCGGTTACTCACAATAAGAATTACAGAGTTTTGACAACAACTGTCCCCATTGGAAGAAAAAAACCTTAAGTTTATATTTTTTCTGCTGTGGTAAAAGGAATTTTATCCAAGTAACAATTATGGTTAAGAGGTTAAACATCCCTAATTGTTTAAAGTCTCCAGGCTTTGGGGGCTTCTTGATCTGTAAAAATGGTCTTTCCCATATCTTAGAAATGTCTTGTACTTATACATCACTTGGATTCATGTACAAATTAGTATATTAATGTGTGTACTATGGATGAATTACCTTATAAGATTCAATTCAAATCCACAGTTTGGCTGGTGGTGACTGGATTAACAACAAAAACGGTATTAGTAACTGGAAAGCTGTAACTCAGGTGGACCTGAGGACTCGATCTGACACAGCTCAACCCAACAAATCACCTCAGACCACCATCCTGCCAGCTCTTAGGTAAAGCTATTAACTTTGTTATTTGGGCTGGTGTCCTGCACGTGTCAACACACCTGAATCAAATGATTAGTTCATTATCAGGCCTCTAGAAAACTTCAAAACATGTTGAGGAGGTAATTTAGCCATTTAAATCAGCTGTGTTGGATCAAGGACACATCTAAAACCTGCAGGACATCAGCCCTCGGGACCTGGAGTTCAACACCTGTGTCCTAAAACATGTAACTGAAATATGGGTTAGTGAAAAATTAGATTTTTTTCTTTACATAGAATCATGATAATAATCATGGCACCATTAGCCTGTTTAGGGCTAGGATTTAATTTTATTTTTGCCAGCGTTGGTTGTTTTTTTAGCAACATAGTAATGAAGTGTGTTATTGTACCAAATTGAGTAATTACATTAGTTACTATGTTGTTATTGTGTTACAAAGGTTCTTCAGTTATCTGTGGGCCAGATAGAAAGAAAAAAAGTAAAACAATTTTTTTTTTTTCTCTATCTGCTACAGTCAAAAAATGTTAGTTGGTGTGCAGCAGGAAGACAATGGTAGAGCAGTGCGATGATACAGCCATATAGTTTTTGAGTTGCGTTTTTGGGCATTACTTTTATTACATGAAACATGTGTGTGATGGTAAAATGGAAACTAGGACAGAAACTTCATTGTACTGCTATCAGAAATTTGGCTCTTTGCAATCATCTGTACAGACAGCATGCTAATGCTAAGCTAGCCAACAGCCCAGAGTGATATTAAATCTCAATGCATGCTGACCCCAGCATAGCAGAGCCTGATCTTCAACAGTTGACCAAGACAGTGATGAGCAGTC
This sequence comes from Oreochromis niloticus, assembly GCF_001858045.2. Classification (NCBI taxonomy): domain Eukaryota; kingdom Metazoa; phylum Chordata; class Actinopteri; order Cichliformes; family Cichlidae; genus Oreochromis; species Oreochromis niloticus. The sequence goes on from NC_031967.2 coordinate 43,359,132, forward strand.
AGGCTGCACCCTCTGTTTGTATCTTTTCATGTTTCTAAAGTAGAATCACTTTGGGGATCTGGGTCCTGGTTTTTCATCTTTCCTTTGTGTTATTGTTTGGGACTGTAGCCTTTAATCAGGTGAAAATGCATTTCAGAACATTTTGCAGAGCAACAAAACAAGTAAATGTAACATGTAGTGTGCTGAAATACATTCACTGGCAAGGGATTAAGTACCAATACACATTATTTTTAATAAAACCACAAGACAGTTCTACCTTTTAGGTGAGTATTTTTGACCTGTGATATCTCGATGCCAGAGTTCCGTCAAACTGTAAGAGAGAATTCAGCCTGTTGGCCTTTGATCCTGATGAAGACGAGGTTCAATGCAGATATGGAGACACAGCAGCAGATGAGTGTAATCCTTGTACACCGCCATCTCTTCTAACCATCACACCAGTGAGTTAAAAGCATTTTCATCTGACACAAGCCAATTGTCACAAAGTTAATACGTTATTATTCTTCTGAGATCTAAATCATTATTTAATCTAATTAAATAATGAATAACTCTACATCACAATAAAATACAGTAATAACTCACATATATCTGAAAGGTTACTCCCCCAAATATAGATTTGGGGTCATTGCTGCAACCTCTGTGGGTTAGAACAAACTTTATTGAGTTTTGACTCGTAGTCATGCCACTTTCCAATTTCTGACAATTTCAAAGATGTCCTAAAAATGGCCATAGCAAAACTATTTCAAAATGGCTTCTTCTTAAAAAAAAAAACAAATTCAGCTATATAAACATATAACTGGTTTCTCTCCGTGTTTCCTTCTCCTGTAGTCTTGCAAACTGACCTTTCATTCTGCGAGTAGGAGTGATGAAGGTGCATATGCAATACAGCTGGAGATGGAGGACTTCCCCAAGCAGACCATCTTTCTCCATCAAAGTGATGATGTGGAGACAACAAGGACTCCCAGTGATGCTCTCAGCAAACTACCAATCAGATTTAGTCTAATAGGTAGGACCATTTCCCAGTCCTTCAGAGTCCTGGATGAAAACTCCTACAGATGCAGTTGTCTAGATCTGTGGATCATCTCAGTCTTCTGCAATCATCTGACATCATTACAGTAATCAAATGCTTACTCTGTAGGTCTTTGATTTGCATTTCTGCACTACTTATGACTCTTGACTCAAGTGCTTTGCATTTGGGTGCACAATAACCAGCTAACACAGCAATACATGACCCACACAAAGTTCCAACATTGTTACATTTGAAGCACCTACAGCTACATTTACAGCTAGTTGGCTATATTTTTGTTGTTGAAATCACTTTCAAAATCATATCTAATTTGAAATCCTAGCTTGCCTAATTAAGTCACTAACTGATATGATCTTAACTTAATATGCCACATTTTTGTTTTGTTCCAGTGGACCCGCCTGTGCCATCCTGTTCAGAGGGAGCCTACCTGCCCAAGTTTCTGCCTCCAACTCCCGTCAGTGGGGCTCAACTGTTGGCCTATATTAATGAAACATTGAATATTACCATTATGGCAGAGGCAACCAACACCATGTGAGTTAAAGAGAAAGACAGAAAACATTGGCATATGTAAAGAATATTTTTGTTTCAAACTTTCTCCTAGTGTGTGTGAGCATAATATAGAACCTTTTTTTTAAACGTCTCTGACTCTTTTCAGTGTTTTTCATTTTCATTGCACAAATCAAAGTCAGTAACGCTGCCATATATGATTCATTGCTTGTTTAGGATATACATTACTTTCCAAAAAATTGTGTTTATAAAAACTATATGAAAAACATAACTTTAAGAAAGAATTCGTTCATGAACATTTGTCTTGATTTACAATATACTTTTAGTAAATATAATGCACATATTGAAGTACATCCCTGTCTAGTCACATTTGAGGAAAAATTGTAAAATGGATGTCTAGATCTACTGAAGATAGATAAATAAATTGCAAACATTAAGTTATTAAATACATTTTAACAACAATAAGAATTATAGTTAAAAAACAAACAAACAAACCAACAAACAAAAAATTGCATTTCTCACTGGATCTCTGTAAAGTCGTACATGAAGTGGTGGCAACATCCAATCCATCACCTGTAATAGTTTGAGGTGAACAGGGCATGTATTCAAATATGGTACGACCATTTTGTGACATAAAAACATTTTAGAAATCCAGAACAAACAACATTAATTTCAACATGCAGAATAATTATTGAACTATATAATACATGAGTTTAATCAAATTACTACTCTTAGTTTTGATGCTATGACCACAAGAGTGGGAGTAGGTCGGGGTGAAAAACCCAATTTCCTAAATTCTGGAGGGACACTGAACTCTGACAAACTTTAGGTCATTATTGGTTGGCCAGATGCAATAATGTCAGTAGCCACACAACCTGATCTTTGCTCATTAGCTGGGACAAAATCCATGTGGTTCTACAACCTCACAGTGAGTCATGGGAAGGCCAATTTTGATGTCCATCTAGGTTACCAAATATACATTTAATTTACCCAAGAAAGGGCAAGTTGGGATATAACTTGATCTGGATCACCCTACACTACCCATGCAATGTCACCTATGTTGCATTGCTACATAGAAGCCCTACATGATGGCCTTGACAGTACAGGACATTTTTTCTTTGATTTTTGTTTGCAATGTAGAATGTTTTGAATTGCAGGTCAAAAATAAATAAATAGATGTGTTTGAAAAAATCAGATGCAGGAACGGGAAAATTATTTAGCAGAGGCATTGATGGAGAGCTGTCTTTGCTTGCTCGTTTCCTCTTTGAACATATTGTTTAAGATGTATTTCTTTTTGTAAAATGATACAATAAAAAGAACGGTAATGAAACAGTCTGCAGTAATTCTGATGTTTGCACTCTGATTTACCCGTATATGCCAAATCTCTATTTTGTGTGTTTTTGTAAGGGTTTTGAAGCTTTTGTTCAGTGGACCACACACCGCTGTGAAACATGTTGTATCACATGGAGAATTCATCCTGACCTGGACACCATCTGACAGTGAATATGAAGAAAACCATCCCATCTGCTTCGTAGTCCAGGCAGAGTTAAAGTCAGATGGTTTAAACATTTTCGCACCACCATTTTTATGGATATATGTTGTACTGTTTCATTTTTTAATTACTTTTTTTGGATTTCTTCTCTCAGTACAGCCAAGTATCACTCTGAGCTACGCTGTGTGATTGTGAGCATTCAAATTAGTGAGTAAACTCCAAAAATGTACATTTCCTTCATTGATTTCTGTAACTGTTTATTTTAACATATTTGTGTATTATATTTTCAGGACCAATCACCACTCCTCTGCCAACAACTGTTCTGCCTTCAACCACCCCAGAACAAACAACCACTCTTCTGTTCAGTACGTGAAATATAGAGGAGCTGATGCAGATCATGAATATTGCCAAAGGCCTGTATCATGATGGCAGTTCAAACTCTTATTATTAGCTATTAATTATAACCAGTGGCACAAAGACGGTTAACAATTGTACTTCCTGTCATATTGGGTTTTTTTTGCAACAGAATACATGAGATTCTTTTAGATGTTTGATGTGTTGAAGTAAAATCTCATGTTTGATGTTTGGATTTACCACATCTTTCACTACATTTCTCTGTTATTTAATAGTAAATGAAACAGAAGATCAGGAGAAGGTGCTATATGAGTCCACAGGATCAGGTAAATGTGATTATTTTTCATATCTTGAAAGTGTGTAGCTGTCATGGAAATATTGTTTGAGCTTAAAAGCAGCTTAAAGATTGTCAGCTTTTATGTTTATCCTTCTTCTACATACAGGTGACGACAGCATGGGCGCTGGCAAAGTTGTTGGTATTGTGTTTGGTGTTGGAGCCGTCGCAGCCATTGTTGGCGTTGCCTTGTGGGCTTTGAATCGAAGTTCTCCTGTGCTCTGTGAGTCACAACATTTGCTACTTTTCCAAACTTTTTAAAAGGATTTTCTGATGATACACATTATTTAAGGCTGTGGTTCACCTGTCTTTTTGGTTTGTTTTTGAATTTTACAGAAAAAAGTTGGAGCTTTGGATGAAGATGGGAAAAACAAACCTGTAGAATCTGGATATCACTGGTCTTCTAGCTACTTTCAGCTGCTCGCTTCTTGTGTCCCAATCCAATTTCTACAAATGTAAAAGTTATATAATGCAGATCTGCATTTTACTGTCAAAGCCTCACATAAATGGTCAATGAACTGTTTTGAGTCTTTGGCTCCATCTGTTGGTGAAATGATGTCATTAATGTACAAGGTTGTTCATTAAAGCTACAGGCAGACTCCCCCAGATGCTGGTGACTCTGTTTTATCAGAGAAAAAATTAAATACTGGCAAAAGGAAATATCTACAGAGACAATATGTGAAAGTAAAACGTCGTGCATCAGAGCTAAAAACCTCAAAAAATATGAAAATATTCAACCAATATGGTACAAAATGTAGTGTTGCAAGAGGGCGGGTATTTCTCACCACTGAGGTTTTTTTGTTAGTCGATCTTCGCTGAGGACATTTTTATGTTGGACATTCTAAACCATAATCCTAATCCCAAATTGGCTCACAGTTGTTAAAAAAATAAACAATAAAAAAATTATTTTATTTACGATAGAAGATACCAGCTCTCCCTCCACTCACGCCCAATTGATTGCAGCAATGGCCAGCCCTCCCAGCCCTCCCAGCCCTCCCAGAGCCTGGTTCTGCTGGAGGTTTCTTCCTGTTAAAAACATGTTTTTCTTTCCACTTTCACCAAGTGCTTGCTCATAAGGGGTCATCTGATTGTTGGGGTTTCTCTGTATTATTGTAGGGTCTCTACCTTACACACCTTGAGGCACCTGTTCTTGTGATGTTGTATAAATAAAAATGAATTGAACTGAACAGAATACCAGATCATATTAGATGCTTGAAATGAGGAAATGTACCATTTCATGTTGGCCTTAACAAGATCTTTCTATTTCCTGAGTGAACTTCTTTGTCATTTTTTGGATTTGTTATCTGTATCTCTTTAAAAAAAAATACACAGATAATTTTGGAATTATTTAATTCACTGTCATCATTAATTCTTCCTGACAAATTGTCTATCATTAACTTTTCTGGGCAGTCCAGACTCTTTACAAGTCATATATATGCTCAAAAAAATGAAACGGATACTTTGAAATGATTACTTTGGTTTAAGAGCCTCATTTCCTCTAGCTCAAGAAACATTTTGCTCACTGATGTATTCTTTGGATACTTTGGTGCAGCTGTCATTGATTCTCAGCTGATTAACACATTTACATGTTATGGCAACATTGATGTCTGTCGGTATCCTAACACTCACAGTAGTCCCTGTTGAACTGTTATCAACAGGAGCTTTTCATTTATTAACTCCTTGACTGCATTTTATGACAATGACCTTTGAACCTATGTTATTGGTTTCCTTATTTATTCAGTGTTCAGTGCACCAAACCTTTTCCACCAGAGAGGGAATTTCTGTGCACATTTTAACTCATTCTCTGATTCTCATTTCATAGTGTTGCCTTTAGTGACACTGAGTTTGACACATCTGTGGTAGATTACACACTGACAATGTTAATATTTGGGTTCTTCAACTAAAAACTACCTCAGTACTGAGGTCAGCATGTACTGATCAGACCAGATATTTATCAACTGGTTATTTTCACTGCCTGGCAACATGAGAGCAAGTTTGTACATGATCATACATGGACATGTCTGTATGTGTCTGCTCACAATGGAGACACTGTAAGTATGATAAATAAAGACACACCTATGCCAACAGCTAAAGGTTCTAGCATTTATATCAAAGCCAAACATGCAGGAATGCTGCCAGCAAGTTGTACCATAAGTATCAATTATATGAGGGATTGTTCTGCAGATAGAGCAGCATTTTTTATTCTTGGAGCTCTTTGGAGCAGAGCAAACGTTTTCTAGTTAACATACAATTGGATAGTTTTGTCTGTCATTTTCCAGTCTAGGGACTGCCCGCCCCCCTCAGAGGTCTGCAGTTAAAAGGCTAAAAAGTATCCTAAGTAAAGCAGTCTAAGTTCATCATACTATGTTTTAATGTAGGTGACTATAAAAGTGATGACTAGAGAACTAAAGTTATTTCCATTGGTCCTCATTTCATACAATGTGAAGCCAATTCTGTTCTGGTGCCTTTTGAAGACCAACCCACATTTTAACAAATTCCAGAGCTAAATATTACAAAGCATGTCTTCCAGATGTTGGAGAAATTTAAATAGGAAAGAGATCGTGGCAGACAGAATATGTGGGCAGATGTGAGTCACTGCTGAAATTCTTGTGCCAGGTCCTCCAATAGCCACTGACATCTGTGGCTCCAGTTTGGTGTCCAGCATTTCCTTGGTACTAAAATGTTGCAGCTGTTTTTGAAAAAGGGAAAAGCTTGTTTCCCCCAACTTAAACATTTGAAAAACATTAGGCCAACTCTGACAACTGTGCTATTTACAATATAAATAGCACAGTTAAGTCAATTTCCTGCTGCTTTTCAATTTTGTTTTGTTTTGCACCATCTTTGGGAAAATGATGCCTACTGGCTCCTTTTTTTCTGGTGTTAAGTTGGACATTTATCATGGGAGTCTGTGCAAGGAACTTAAGATCTCATTACCTTTCAAATGGTTGCTTTATAGAACTAGTTTGGTGACCACTTACAGTCAGCTGGCAGCTTCAAAATCCACCATATCACCTGTATAATCACCTCACAATGGAAAACATTACACACTCAATCTTTGTCAGCTACACTTAATTGTAGTCTGATGTGCTGCTGAGCCATTATTGGCACTTTAGTGATGACTTTATTTTCCATTCCCAGAGGTTCCCACTGGGTTGCACCACTGCCAAAGGAGAGCCTAACTGTGACAGAGCAGTGGCTGAGACAAAACTGCATCATTTTAGACCCAGGCAAGTGAAAATGGCCTGAAAATCCAGAATCCATTATCTGCATACAAATGAAATGGAATGTCTTACATAAAGATAGAAAAAGTACTTTAGGACCTATAAGTAATGTGTAGTTGCTGTTTAACATAGTAGTTCACACTGAATCAGACTGCATGATTTAAGAGTAAATCTGCACATAATCACAGCACTATTGTGGGAATAATTAAAGCTTGTAAAAGTGGGTGAGTCAGCTTCCTGCAGTGCCAGAATGTTTGGATGGTGGTAGCAGTTGGCACACCCTTCTGCTTCCTTCTCACGCTCATGAATGGCAGAAGCCACATATCATATTTCCACTGCTACTTTGTCAAAAACAAGAGAGTGGGAGAGAAAGAGATGTGGACTTTAAAGGTGGGGCTCCTCAATACAAAATCAGATTGATTAGAGCAAAAAGTTAGTTAACTCTAAGTAAACAGGATCAAGAGAAAAGTCATGCTTGTATGATGAAGCCTTGACTGAACAGACAGCCTCTGTTTGTCTGCTCTCAGTTTACAGCCTAACTGTGTCATAGTTATAGTTGTAAAGGGAGGAGACAAAAGTAGGAGGAGTACTGGGAGAAACACACGTTGTTTGTTTCATTTCAGAGCCATACATTACTGGGTCAAGGACTTTATTTTACCCTATTTTAAACTTTATTTTAGGGCTGCACAGTTTGACTGATCACAACTATGGATATAAACATGCTGCTCCTTTTTCTACTGCTGCTGCTCTTTGGTTCTCAGGCTAACCATTTCTTTGGGACAGTGATGACTTTTACCCCCAAAGACAAGACACATAATGGCTCCCTCACGGTAGGTGTACCTATAACATTAATGCCAGGACTCTTTATTTTAGTCTGAAACAGGGGCTCAGATTTTTACTTATTACTTAAGGGGGATTGAATTAAAGGCAAGCACTTCTCTGCTGTGCACAACACAGTGTGAACCCACAGTGCAATCCTTACTGCACTCTCTAAGCCAAGGATTTGATATGTTGTTGGCATTGCTGTTGTTAATTATTATTCACTGACATTTCAAAAGGCTCCTAAAAGCACTGACTTTATTTGAACAGTGCATGGCCTCTTTATAATATCACAACAGGTGTTATTGTTACAATATTACAGGTGGTCTTTCACTACAAGCTGAGCTTTCGCTCATGCACCGATCAAGACACGTGGAGCTGTGTCAGCGGTGACTGTGGTAGTGAGAGTGTGGAGCTGAGCATTGTGGATGAGGAGGACAAAGAGTGGTGTCAGAGGGAAGGAGTCATGACTCGGGAGGTTTCCAGCAATGCTGTGTTTCAGCTACGGTCAGTAACACATCAGATAAAAAAAGAAATGTTTAATCCTCTCAGGTCTAAATTATCATAGATGATAACTCCAAACCAGCACCTAATCCTAATTTGAGGCAATCCGATTATGTAACAGAGCTACTGTCATCTCCTCCCGCATTTGCAATGGGCTGCCACACTATTACAGGTAGCACTGCATATTTGATTTTGATTTAATGCCAGATGTCCTGCCAGACACAACACAAAAGGAATTTCTATGTTCTCTCTAGTCTTGCCAATCAGCGTAAGAATTATAGTTAACAAACATTAAAAACCAAAAACAACAATTAACAATGCATCAAATGTCACGTACCTCCTTGCACGTTTGTCCAAAACACACACGTGCATCACACCTTAATATATGTGAACCCTTTTTCATTCAGTGTAGTCTTACCTGACTTGTCTTACCTAAAACATCATCAAAACCTGATTGCCTGCTATTTCGCAAAGATCTATTTACATACATCAATCTGTATGTACAAGATTTTCAGTAAACTTGACCTCTGACCTAGACAGACCTATTGTTAAAAAGTCCTCCGTCCAGGGCATGCGTTACCTGCATGGGAGGAGCATGATTCCCCCAGGGGCCAGCAGCCAATCAGAGTGCTCACCCGTTCTCTCCTTGCTGTGGCAATTAAAAGTGTAGTCGGAGAGTAACGCTGCTGCAGGCAAGTTGTGGACTTGAGTTGAATCGGACTAAGGCGGGCAAGAGTGCGTTCATAGAACCAGTAAGTCACGTTGGGAATGTATGTTATTTCTGTTACTGTTAATGTACCAATGTAGACATCTGTTACTATTGCTGTAGGAATAAGTAAGTAGTAGCCTGGCTCCACAGGATATTCCTCGTTTCTAAGTTGTTTCAGTTATTGTGGGGAGTTAATGTTCCCAAAGATTTTACCTGATGGAGTTACTAAGTTAGCATACGAATCAGTTCTTGTTTATAAAGCCGCATACACATGGCGGCCTTTGACTGAGTGATTGTGTCCACTAGAGGGTGGTGTTGACCCACAAATGAAAGAATTGGCCTAAATTGATTATGATTCTGTGTTTATGCCATCCTGTTATGTTATTACTCTAAGCTCTGTTTCTGGTATCGGGATCTGCCCTTTTGTAATCTGGTATGTTGTTCTCTGTAATACGGAGGTATGAGAAATGATAGACAAGCAAGAGAGATGTTTATGTTATTTCTTATTTGTATTAATTACAGAACCACATCCTTACTTGCCAGCGAGAGTGTGTGTTCGATGTGGGCTCGTGGCAAATAAAGTTCTTCCACTCTGACATCATTTCTGTCTCTGACCGGACGTTATTACCAGGGAACAGTACCGAATCACGTCTCAGAGATAGTGGTCCAGGGCGTCCGCTATAACACCTATGCTCCACCAGGAGGAAAATTGATTGATTTTGACCTCTGACCTTGACCTTGAGTTGATAATTGCAATCATTTGAGACGCCTACACTGTAAAATCTAATTAGTTCCCAGAACTCAAAAAAAATTATGGAAACTCGTTGCCTCAAAAAAATTGAGTAAAGCTTAGCTAAAAATAGTTAAATTAGGACAGCTTATTTATTTTGAGTACTCTGTACAAGCTCATTTGTTCCCAGAACTAAAAAAAATTGGATCAAGTTTACTTAAGATGACCAAGTTAGGGCAACTTACTCATTTTGAGTACACTGTACAGCCGTGTCAGTTCCCAGAACTCAAAAAAATTGAGGAAACTCGTTGCCTCAAAAAAACTAAGTAAAGCTTACTTGAGATGACTGTTAGGACAACTTATACATTGCAAGTCTGCAGTATTAAGAATAACTTGATATTTCTGACTGTACAATACTAATTGTTTACCTACTGACAAACATTTCAAGTTCAACTAAATGAAAAAACAATTTGTGGTAACCTGAATATGATTAAAAATAATTAACAACACTTTTTGTAATGATGTTAAAATCAGCCCAACTTTTATTTTCAAACACAACAAAGTACAACAGCCAACATACTGGACACTGTTCTGCTGAACAACAAACAATTATATTGCCATCACTGTTATAATCTTACAATGAAACAAAGTCTCAGATGTAATTATCCTGAAAATAAGTTTAGGTCTACCACAGTTTGTTTTGTACTTACATTACTTACATAATCAAAATAAAATATTTATTGTTCTGTCACAAGTGCAGTCTCTAATTTAAACAACACATTTGTTTTCCATTCCAACACATGAGCTGGAATGTTGTATTATTTTAAGGATGCTTGTTTCCAGTCCAGGCATTACTGCCTGAATGACTGTCATGGATCGAGGTGATCCAAATGTAGGTGCAGAAGAAAGTTTTTAACTTCCCTTAAGTACAGTGGCAGTGGATGTGGGTTGGAGATGCAATGAGCTTGAACCTGCAGGCGACCATCTTCACTGACCACACCATCTGTGACGGAGGACTCATCCCTCCTGGTGTCCTGCAAGCAAACAATCATATTTTTGGAACATGAACTTAATTGCTTTCTTAAAACATTTTTTTCTGCATTTGGTATAAAACAGACTCCAATTTAGACGATCTCAGGCTCCCTCCCCACCGGAGAGGTGACATTCAATGTTCCAATTGTCAGTCTGGATAGCCCTGACCACCACCCAACACACAATAATGTCATGAAAGCATCATTTTAAAAAGGGCTATGCAAACATGGCCAATAACTTTCATTCTAATGATGTGCAAAATGATTTTGGGCACAAAACAAATTTTGCTGTTAGAAAACTTGCAGACTTGACTATATACAGTGTAGACCCTCTAAACTAAGTTTGGGGGATGTGATCTTTCAAGAAACGCAGACCAAACTGTTGTTGTTTGTTTACTTACACAGCATGTCTTGTAGAATTAACTGTGGTCACCAGCAACAGCATAGTGCAGTCATATCTCAAGTCTAATAACAGAAGACAGGAAAAGATCAGTAAAGAAACAACTTCCCCAAACCAAAGCACAAATAAAACAATAAACAGGCTGATCTAAAGTATGATTAAAGTTCAGCCTGATTAATATAAATGTCACTGACAGTTGCTAATATATTGGAAAACCAAAACACTTACTGATGTCTTTCTGTCCAACAGCAGGAGTGCTGGTCCCGAGCCTCAAAGACAGTAAGAAGCAAGCAGAGGGAGAAAAAACAGAACATTGATTTGATCCTTAATGGCTGTGCAATCATTGTAACATAGAGTTTGCTTATGTTGTTAAATAAAGGCTAGATTTGACATTAAAAGACAGGTCCTTTATTCATAGGAGTCAAAAATGTTGCCACTGTTGATAATTTGGAGAAGAGGAAACTAGAACGTTATATTACACTGTCAGAAGTATCAGGTGGAGCAAAGACAACTGACCCAAAATGATTTACTCCAAAAGAACTCAAGAAGTTAAAGTTATCAGTCCTTTTCCCATTTTTTAAAAGAGTAAATTGTTTGAGAGAATCTGATAGTTTGTTTTTTCTTTTCTTTTTCTTTTTTCTTTTTTGGAGCGACGTTCCTATTCAATTCCTATTCCTATTCAACGTGCAATTCTTCTTCTGACGAAGTTGTGTTTTTGTATTTTCCTACTCAGTTGTATATAGTATTTGTATTTCTATTTTATTCTATTGTATATATTATTCTATTCTACTTTATTCTATTGTATATAGTATTTTATTCTATTTTATTGTATTTTATTGCATTCCAGTGTTTTCTAATTTCTGCTACATAACTTTGCACTTTTGCTGTAACAAAACAAATTTCCCACCTGTGGGACTAATAAAGGCCATCTTATCTTACTCCATACCAGTTGGTGGCGGTAATGCAACAAGAAGATCATTGATAATTGATGCAGCGCCACTTCCGGGTCAAAGATTGTTTTTCCTCCTTTCACGGTCAGGCATGTTCCCCGATAAACAGCTCTGACAATGAATTGGAACCGTTTAACTTTGCTTCTGCTACATTTCCTTAAAGGTTTGCTTGTTGGAGATGTCATTGCGACTGATTCAGAGCCAGGTGAACTTAATTTGATTCTTTCTATAAAGGTTGAGTGATAGTAGAGTGAGCACATACCTTCTGACGGTCTTACGGCTTCTCGTAGCATAGCTTTTAGCTTAACTACGAGAAGCATGACACAGCTAAAGTGGATCCAGCAGGGGCTAACTTTGGTGCTAACGTATCAACATGAAGATATCTCTTCGGGTGCTGTCTTACAACTGCCGTAGCTAACGACACTTACATTATATATGTTGTGGGTGATTTCAGTGCTGATCTTTCAGACAGCAATTCTTGGTTTTCTAACCATTAACCCATTTTTGTGAAGATGATAAGTTTATCCTTTCTACCAAAGTGTTACTTACTACGGATAAGGACACATAAGTGAAGCCTGGCATAGTACACCATGTATCTGTACAGCTGATGGACATGCATATTTAGAAAACATGACTATTAAGTATGAGGTAACTGATTCAGACCGTATACCTTTTGGTTTTACTGTGAATGTGGATCAAATGCCAGCAACAACTGGAAATAATATTGCTACCAGTGTAAAATTAGACTGGTCAGCATTTAGTGAACACGACTTCTTAGCTTATTATACTAATGAGTGGGGTTGGGTATTGTCAGTGATTTCTAGAATTTATTCGATTTGAATTGGGGGAAATTGTGCCTCAGACAGTCAGAAATATTATAATTCTGATCATTTAAAAGTATATATCCATATTTTTATATCTATAAAAAGAAAGCTGACACTTGAGACTTCATCAGAGGTGTAATCATTTGTTTTTTCCAAGCCTTTGGAACTGAGGATAAAACACAGAAAAACATGAAGGAGATTTTCGTGGACTGGGTTTTTATAGCAGATAACCTTAAAATATTCTGCAGTAGAACAAAAACTGAAGACAACCATGAATCAACATATGAACATTACCTGATGCTGCTGAAGTGAAGCAGAACAGTTATAGAGGTTTTATTAGAGACACAGCCAAGGATTTTGCAATTTTGCTTAATTTTAGAAAGATTAAATTTCTGCAGTATTGAACAGCAGAAATGAGGCTTTCTTGTTGGAAGTCAGTTAAATTTTTAAAAAAAAACAGCGGCTGACAGCGCTGTACGTAATGGTAGACTTGTGCAAAATAAGACAGCGAATAATGCAGAAAACAGAGATTTTTAGATGGGAAACTGTTCTTGAAGTACACTGAGAGAGAGCTGTGCAGGAAGTGTGATTTTTATCGTGATCGAAGCAAAACAGCAAAAGATTGTTTATGTTTGTTGCTGCTGGTTCAGTCAAATTTGGTTGGAGAGAGAAAAAAACGCAGTCGATTCAGGATTTTAATGAATCGATATCACGTTATCCTAGCTAGAATCGATTTTAATCAAAAAATCGATAATCAAAACTCACCCCTACTAAAGAGCAACAACTATTTGCCCAAAGAAGCTATTTTGTGCAAGGATGTCAACTGTAAGAATGTTGTCCATAAACAAACTCCACTCCGTGTATCATTATATAGTGGCTGCTCTGTTTATCAAACAGTTTACCACTTACAATGTAGGCATAAGAACCCTAACATCAGACCTAGCTGGAACAAACATGTAGCCATGTACCAGGATGAAGCTTGTGGAGTTTATAAATGCTAGGCGATGGAAGACCCAAGTAAGGCCCAGAATTTGAACAGAAAAAAATGTGCGAATGCCAGATACGCTGTAAATACACTGTTTATTTTATAAGTAAGAATGAACAACCAAGAGCGGATTCTTTGGTTAGGAAAATGCTGTGTAATAACTCAGTTCAATTTATTTATACAGCACCAAATCTTTATGGCGACTGTTGTTGTGATTTTAATGGTAATGATAGGAAGGGATGCTGCTGTTTTGGAAGCTACAGAAATGTTTTTTCCCTCAGTCTGAGCTCACGCTCTCTGCAATGGCAGTGTTTCTGTTTGAAACTGGGGGCTATGTGGGTTTAATATCATCATAATTTATATCCACATGCTGCTCCTACATATGTTTCTGTTGCAGGCCTGTTTTTAGTCACAAATGTGTGAGAAACACTTGTGCTTACATGGTGACTTAAAGCACCAACATAGCCTCCGCAGTGGTTGCTTTGCTCACTGGTGCCCTATCATCACACAGATGCAGCCATTTACACCTGTGATGTAATGCGCCAAGTTGCAAAAATAAAGAGGTGCATGACTGACCGATGCGCCACAAAGACTGTGGGTCACAATCCATTTCACATTTTTTAATACTTTAAGCACTTATTTCTTTAACCCAGCTACACAGAATTACATCTGTGTAAGTTTTTGAGAACAGGGCTCCATGGTGTAAATTAGCCTATATATGTTTAGTGTTTCCTGTCCTCTTTAAATTAGGCAGCTTGCAGAACGTTGACTGCCGTCGTTCCACTTTCTATTGCAGTGATGACGTCTAGCACGCACCAGTGAATCTAAAGGTGCACGTTGGGTGTACTAGGCCATTTTATTTCAAGGCTTTTATAACATTTTTTTAAAGTGAAATAATATGAAGTATTATATTTATACAACTTGATTGATTTTTGAAAACATAAAAATAAAAGCCGATAAATAATGTACATGGGTCAATTATTATTATTGTTATTACCATTCATTCTCAGCATCTACACCATCGTAACATCTTGTTTTCAGCACAACAAAATTTAGCATCAAAGCGCAGGGCAAACTTTAGAATTATTGACATCCATGTATATTATATACATCATATAACCCACACCACTTACAACTTTAAAGGCTTGCAGACAACTCACTCATTCACTAGCACACTTAAACATGCAGACACACATGCACGAAGAACACACACACTTAAACCCACACTACCTCCAACTCATCCAGGAGACCCTTATTCAAATTCCATCTTCACCTTTTTTATTTGACCCTTGACTGTACTTTAGAATATTTAACATGATGTGTAAATACAATGAAAATATTTAGCTTTCTTTATCTTTGACATCAGCCCTAAATTGAACATACTTCTGCTTGTTTTATCTCGCAAATGAAGGCTGTCAGAGGTTATGACTCCATTATGAGGGTCAAGTTACTAACTATCTTCAGTTTTGTATTTTGCTGATGACTGTATTAAGGCTAATTACAATGATCTATTTTCACATTTTTATCTTTATTTTTCAGACTCATTCTCCTTGAAGTGTCCAAAAACCATCGAAGCAGAAATTGGTGACACAGTGATTCTGCCGTGCTTCACTGATCCTCAAACCAATGTCATTAGAGTGGAGTGGATGGTAAATGGGACAACTGAGGTCCATGTGCACAGACAAGGAGAAGATTATCTTGATTACCAAGCAAATATCTACAATGGAAAAACATCTGTTTTTAAACAGCAACTACCAAAAGGGAACTCTTCACTGCAACTGGTGGTTTCTCAGTCTCATTTCGGGACATACAGTTGCTCTGTACTTACATCAAAGAAAACAGAAGACAGTTGTGATATAAATCTCAAGCGTAAGTACACTGAGGCTAGTGGCATTCCATATCATAAGCTAATTTGCCTAAAATATGTACAATTCCATCAGAAGTGATAAATGGCAGCATAAATAATTAATTTAATGGTAATAGTAGATAAACTAACATATAATGCTTTTCTAGTCGTATTAATTATTCAACTTTTTTTTTTTAATGTTAGATATATTTTGTGAATGGGTCTCTCTCTGTGTTAACCCTGTGATAGACTGGCGAGGGTGTACCCCCCTCTATAACAGCCTGGATAGGCTCCCAGTTCTACGCATGAAATCTTAAGAAGTTATTCAAATAATTGGCTTTGTTGAAATAATGGAAAAGTTACAAACAGGCTTGTAATCAGCAATAAAACAAAGGGAGATTGGACGAGTTAGTAACTGGTTAAAGAAACATTTATTTGCAGAACCAAATGTAAACGTGTCAGCAGTGTAAAATGTGGTTGTGATAAAGTCTGTAGAAAGCAAAAACACATGCTGTAGCTTAGCTGATCTAGTCTAGGAAGCTAGTGTCTAAATCAGGGTAGTGAGCAAAAAAAGAACTGAGGACTCGCTGCAGAAAGGGAGCTTTTATGGCCAATCATCAAAGGTTGATTGTGTTCATCTGGACGTAGCGTTTTCAGCGGGAGAACCGTTTCATTACTCATCCAAGTGACTTCTTGAGTCTCAGCTGACTGCATTTTCCCCAACCTTATGAACAGAACATTTGCAGAACAAGTGAAACTAGCACCACTGAGGGAACAATGGGCTGGGAGGTCTGGTCCTTTATCAATATCTCTTTCACGCATAGTGGTCACTACAGTGGACAGCTATTCAAAGGCTGTTTTCTTGTACTTTTGTCAGTGTTGATGGCATACTTGCACATAAACTACTACACTGGACACTGATGTGTATTCGTTTGTCAAATTCATAAGTCAAAATGTATGATGTCCACCTAAGTGGACATGTAAAAAAAACTCTGTAAAAAGTACATGTTTTAAAAAAACAAGTTAAAAAAAATCTTTTTTTCATGCCTAAAGATGAATAAAAATACTTAGGAAAAACATCCTGATTGAGGCTGTCATAATTCATGCACGAAAAGGTTAATATGCAAATTCTCATGTCCATTGATCAACAACCACTGATCAAAGCCAATTACTGTTACTGTAACAGTTACAGTGTTACTGTTTAAGCTCAAATTAGTTTGATGTTTAAAGGCTCGCAGTGACCTGAGATACTTCCCCCCCGAATGTCTTAAATCATTGGTACCGAGCCTGTTTCAAACATAAGGAGTAGAAAGTACAGATATTTTTAAAATGAGACCTGAAACAGATGCCTGAATATTCTTCTTACAGTGATGTAATAAGTGTTTGCCCACTCTTAAATGTTTCAGATCAGATTAAACATGAGATATTATACAAAGATAACACAAGTAAACACAAAATGCTTTGTAATGGAGTTCATTATGAAGAGGACATGAAACACTGAACTTATAAAAGCTAATTTACGCTGCTTTCAAAAGCTGAGATGTTTCACTGTCTGTGGAGCTGAATTTAAGAAAAATGTTGAAAGTTAAACATTTAAAAACATGTATAGTGCCATCTTCTGTTGGTACAGGACGGCACGTCACCAGGTTGGTTTGTCAGTAGACTTACATTCGTTTATGTTAGCTAAATATTAACAGAACCAATAACTCAAAGGAAAAACGAGCTTAAGTGGATCACTTTTGTGCTGCCCCTGGCTGTAACAATTACATCCTGACATCCATCAGCATGTCTGCAGGAAAAGTAAAAACAAAAACACATTTGTGCTTTTCTTTTACTCACTTCTTAAATTAAGTAATAATTTAGTGGTGATGTGGAGGGGTGGCGGCTTCAAAAGGTGTGCCATCTCTCTGAAGTGTCCGGGCTTTCATATTTATTTTTCCCCTTCACACACATTGACCTACTTTCCCTGCAGACCTGCTGATAGGATTCCCGATCGTGCCTCTGTGAGAAACATGTTTGTGGTATGTATGTAGTGGGCTGTTGTGTTGTAAATTGTCTGGATGTGCTTGTGAACTGAGAGATTTTATTATTATATGTTTTTCATTGCACAAAGTAGCACTGATCGCATCAGCTGATTGCGCTGCTCTGTACACCCGTTTTTAGTTGCAAATGTGGGCAAAATGCTCGTTTTCGCATTTCTGTGGTGACAAAGGTGCGTTACAAAGCGATGCCTTAAACGAAGCGTCAGAGCAAAGTATTTGTGTCCAACATTTTTTATAATCAAATTACTAGAAATACTCAATGAATTGTTGCAGCCCTAATCTGGATCCAAGATCCTGAGTATACATCAATGTTGCCTTTTACCCTCAGCTGTAAACGGCTGAAGGGTGAAAGGCTTGTAGCCAGTAAATGTGATGTAGGATTATAAAATTAATGCCATAGGTGCATTTACAAAAAATCTCGGACAAGCTTGAATTTTAGTGACCTTGCGTCAAGGTCAACTCAAGAAGGATGTCACTTAGGATTTTCAAATTAAGAGCATTTGTGTATCTACTAGGAGGCTGCAGTAGCACTGGCAGCTCAGAGTGTTTTTAACATAAGTAACACTGTGAGCTATATTCTCTGGATTAATCATATTTCTCCTACCTGTCATACTTTCAGCAGTCAGTGGAAAAGGACCAAGCCCATCTCCGAACAGTAAGTTACTATCATTTGTTTTATATTTCAGCAATAATATTATATAGCAAGTAGAAATTATCCTATGGAAGGGCCTAGAAATTCCCAAGATATTATACAATGAAAATGGAAAAAAAGAAAGGACATTAAAGAGTGAGTGCTGCTGTCCAACAGGGAAATGATGGTAGAGAAAGAAAACCATACAGCCTCTGTGGTCAGTAATAATTGCTTGGCGTAAAGAAATTTGGTAAACTATTAGTTTCATTGATCTATGTACTTTGGCCAGTACATTAGCACAGCAGTCCCCAACCTTTTTTGCACCACGGTTTAACGTCAGACAATATTTTCACAGACCGGCCTTTAAGGTGTCATGGATAAATACAACAAAGAAAAATGATACGACCGAGACATAAACTGTGGTATTTTGTAAATATAATAATAAACGCAAATTCACTGTGTAATTGTGTAACTTTATTAGCAACATCCTCCTGAAATGCGCCAACAACATTGAGAGTAACATCCTCCTCTCTGCCCCTTAATGCTCTCTGGTTGCTATGGTAACGAGTGAATATTTCTTTCAAAATAAGACACAACTACAACACAGGAAAAGACCCAGGGAAACTGAGTTAATGATAAAAACCCTGAAAACCATAAATTTCACACCTGAGCCTCAACACTCGCGGCCCGGTACTGGTCCGTGTCCCGGGGATTGGGGGCCGCTGCATTAGCATATTAACAGTGTGTGTCATCTTAATGTTTATGTTTCAAACTGGTTAACAACCAAAAGCTATCACCAGAATAAGGAAAAGAATTAGATAAAGAAATAATTACTATGCCTTCATGTAGTTGCATCAGTGCAGTACGCAAAATCATTCTCACCAATGGACACAGCTCTCAGATAGTAAAGCAATGACAGAATAAATATGATTATGAAGCATCATTCTGTGTGAATGCAGACTGTCAGGCTGCGTTCACACAGAATGACACCATATTATGAATTAAGCAGCATGGTTGCACATTGGTTAGCACTGTTGCGTCACAGCAGGTCCTGAGTTTAAAGTTGGTGGGCTTCCTCCCAAAGACACTCGCTTAGTGGGGTTAGGTTAACTGCAAATTCTAAATTCCCATTTAGTCAAATAAGTCTCTCTCTGTGTTAACCGTGCGATAGACTGGCGAGGGTGTACCCCCCTCTATAACATCCTGGATAGGCTCCCAGTTCTATGCATGAAATCTGAAGAAGTTATTCAAATAATTGGCTTTGTTGAAACAATGGAAATGTTACAAACAGGCTTGTAATCAGCAATAAAACAAAGGGAGATTGGACGAGGTAGTAACTGGTAAAGAAACATTTATTTGCAGAATCAAATGCAAACATGTGTCAGCAGTGTAAAATGTGGTTATGATTAAGTCTGTAGAAAGCAAAAACACATGCTGTAGCCTAGCTGATCTAGTCTAGGAAGCTAGTGTCTAAATCAGGGTAGTGAGCAAAAAAAGAACTGAGGACTCGCTGCAGAAAGGGAGCTTTTATGGCCAATCACCAAAGGTTGATTGTGTTCATCTGGACGTAGCGTTTTCAGCGGGAGAACCGTTTCATTACTCATCCAAGTGACTTCTTGAGTCTCAGCTGACTGCATTTTTCCCAAACCTTATAAACAGAAAATTTGCATAACAAGTGAAACTAGCACCACTGAGGGAACAATGGGCTGGGAGGTCTGGTCCTTTATCAATATCTCTTTCACGCATAGTGGTCACTACAGTGCACAGCTATTCAAAGGCTGTTTTCTTGTATTTTTGTCAGTGTTGATGGTATACTTGCACATAAACTACTACACTGGACACTGATGTGTATTCGTTTGTCAAATTCATAAGTCAAAACGTTTGATGTCCACCTAAGTGGACATGTAAAAAAAACTCTGTAAAAAGTACATGTTAAAAAAAACAAGTTAAAAAAAATCTTTTTTTCCTGCCTAAAGATGAATACAAATACTTAGGAAAAACATCCTGATTGAGGCTGTCATAATTCATGCACGAAAAGGTTAATATGCAAATTCTCATGACCATTGATCAACAACCACTGATCAAAGCCAATTACTGTTACTGTAACAGTTACAGTGTTACTGTTTAAGCTCAAATTAGTTTGATGTTTAAAGGCTCGCAGTGACCTGAGATACTTCCCCCCCGAATGTCTTAAATCATTGGTACCGAGCCTGTTTTAAACATAAGGAGTAGAAAGTACAGATATTTTTAAAATGAGACCTGAAACAGATGCCTGAATATTCTTCTTACAGTGATGTAATAAGTGTTTGCCCACTCTTAAATGTTTCAGATCAGATTAAACATGAGATATTATACAAAGATAACACAAGTAAACACAAAATGCTTTGTAATGGAGTTCATTATGAAGAGGACATGAAACACTGAACTTATAAAAGCTAATTTACGCTGCTTTCAAAAACTGAGTGAAATGTTTCACTGTCTGTGGAGCTGAATTTAAGAAAAATGTTGAAAGTTAAACATTTAAAAACATGTATAGTGCCATCTTCTGTTGGTACAGGACGGCACGTCACCAGGTTGGTTTGTCAGTAGACTTACATTCGTTTATGTTAGCTAAATATTAACAGAACCAATAACTCAAAGGAAAAATGAGCTTAAGTGGATCACTTTTGTGCTGCCCCTGGCTGTAACAATTTCATTCTGACATCCATCAGCATGTCTGCAGGAAAAGTAAAAACAAAAACACAATTTCCATGGTACAGTCTGCTTTACATTTGTGCTTTTCTTTTACTCACTTCTTAAATGAAGTAGTGATGATTTTCTTAAATGAATTTAGTGATGATGTGGAGGGGTGGCCGCTTCAAAAAGTGTGCCATCTCTCTGAAGTCTCCGGGCTTTCATATTTATTTTTTCCCCTTCACACACATTGACCTACTTTCCCTGCAGACCTGCTGATAGGATTCCCGATTGTGCCTCTGTGAGAAACATGTTTGTGGTGTGTATGTAGTGGGCTGTTGTGTTGTAAATTGTTTGGATATGCTTGTGAACTGAGAGATTTTATTATATGTTTTTCATTGCATAAAGTAGCACTGATCACATCAGCTGATTGCGCTGCTCTGTACACCAGACCAGACAAGGAATCCGACTGACCAACCAACCTGGTGACGTTTTATATTACTCTCATTATACTCTGTGGACTGATAGTGATAGTGTGACGGTCTGGGGCTGTTTTCATGCCTGAAAATGCTCCGGTGCAGCTGAATTACAACAATTCTGCAAAGATGAGTGGGCAGTGGGCTCCACAGTGTCCCAATCAGTGGGTGTCCCAATCAGTTATCAGGTTTAGGGGGCAATCACTGTTTCACACAGGATCAGGTAGGTCTTGATTTTTTTTCCTCTTAATGACAAGCATCTTTATTTAAAAACTCTCATTTTGTGTTTACTTGCATTATCTTTGTCTGATATTTACATTTGAAAAAAAAATAGAAATCAGGAGCAAACACTTTTTCACACTCTTTACAGTAACAAAGTATTTGTACTCTGTTACTTCCCACCTGTGAACTAAAGCCCCATGTACAAGTATTACTTACAACAGCATTACTGAGAATAGGGGGAATTTTCTCAGACTAATGAACCCATTTGGTATAACACTTTGCACTAAAATCTTTGAGATTAGTATTTGCTAGATCTAGTATTAATCATATCTTTTGTTCCAGGTACCATCGCTGGCTTTCAACGTTCTCATATAATAGGTATTGGGGTTACTGTTCTCGTCGGTTTTGTTCTTGCTGTCCTTGCTGGTGTCTGGTTTTGCCGGAATTAAAAGAAGAAAGAAACAAGTAAGTTACTAAATGGTTAGATTAAAGTGGACATGAAACACTACATTTATCTAATTTACACAATGGAGCCCTGCTCTCTTTCACATCCACTTCCTTTTTATAAAGTGCTTTACAAACCTAAACATTACAGTAAACACTTGTGGTTGAATTCCAAACAAAGATTTTAACGGTGACGACAGCTGTTTTGGACACTAGGAAAAACCTTTTTTCTTTCACACCACCTAAACATACTGACTTGGTAACGGCTCTGTCACATGTTGCTCCAAGATAAGTTTCTATTGCAGGTTTATGTTTAATGTGGATGAAATAGTAATGACTGAGTGCTAAGCTTTAAAGCAAATAATTTGCATTGAGGTTTTATTTTAGACTGAAATTAATCAAATTACTTGATGAATTGCTGCAACGATAACACACTCACACACACACTCACACACACTCACAGATCCGCTTAATTGATGTAAGATTTGAGTAACTTGGAAGTGTTCAACACACTACCATTTTTGTTTTTCTAGTTTTGTTAGTTTAACTCTTTCCACCTTAAAATGTTTAGAAGTTTGTTAGCTAGCTGTGAAGTTATTTTAGAGTGTTGTCTGTGTTTTCAGCATGATCTTCTTTCAGTTAGTACTCAAGATTTAGTAAGATTTCAGTTGCTAAAAATAGCTTGTTCAGCAATCAGCACTAAAAGGAGTCAGCTAGTCAGTTTTTAGTCTAAATTGGCTATATTTTGTTCTTGCTTAGATTTTTTTCTAGTTTTAATCCTGTTAAATATCTAGTTAATGCTCATGCAAAGTGAGCATTAACTAGATATTTTTATGGTCTAACTACCACACTGTATCTGTGGCTTGTTGTTGGTGGCACTAAGAAGTTGTAGGTAAATACCTTGTCGCTGTGGAGGCAGACATTGTACAATTGAGATGTTTGTGTTATCCATACCGCATACTGAGAAAGTGTATCATTACATACAGCAAATGGTTTATTGCTCGTCCCATGCTGTGCTTGAACTCATGATGCTCATCATGAAATTTCAAAATTTGAAAATCTGACTAGAAATATGTAGTTCACGATCGATCTAGGCGTTTTGAGGAATGAGCGGTGTGTCTATGACAAGCACTGAGACTAGTTAGCCAATGAATAATAATAATAATAATAATAATGAATTGACATCAGCAATGCTGATGGGGCAGGGATAGCTCAGTAGGTAGAATGGTGGCCTCATGATCAGAAGGTCCGGGGTTCAAATCCACTGAACGGCCATGTACCGTCCCTACACACTGCTCCCCGGGTGCCCAATGGCTGCCCACCGCATCACTGAGTGAATGGGTTAAAAGAGAGGAATGTCCCCAAGGGGATCAATAAAGTATACATTGATAATGTGTACTGGAATCTCAGAATTGGGAAATTCTGCAAATTAGTTAATTGGTTAAAATTAGTTGAACTAATTTTAAGTGTCCTTAGACACTGAAGTATGCAGACACATGATACTTTATGAAAAACAGAAATGCAGTATCAATTAACACAGCTTGTGATTTTTACGGTTACCCATCAAATTTCAACTGTGTCAATCTTTTTCTTATTTATTTAAAAGTGCAGGAAGGCTTACAAATGGATGAGCGCCAGCCACAGGACAACAGCCGGGACAACAACCGGGACAACAACCGGGACAACAACAACATCAATGAACCTCTGATGAAGAATTCGTTTTAATCGGCAGAACTGTGTCCTTCAGTGTTTTGTCTTGTGTGTGTGTGTGTGTGTGTGTGTGTGTGTGTGGGGGGGGGGGGGGGGGGGGGGGGGGGTTGTTTTTTACATATAAAACATCTCAAGTTCTTAACAAACACCAGTCTATCCTGAGCTCTGCTACATGATGTGCTCACTCACCATGTCGGCCCAGGGGGGGGGGGGGGCTTCACATAGGTGTGTGTGCCTGCCTGTGTATCCATAAAGACACCACAGAGGCACTGATGAACCACTTTAAACTTTACTGCACATCTTTTTTTTTTTTTCACTACCTAGTTGTGTAAAGTCTAGATTATACTTGACCAGGGATGTCAAACATAAGGCCTGGGAAAGTGAAACAACTTTACAAAATGTTAAGCAGGGCAGAAATTGTGGACTGTATTTTAATCCATTTTACAATATTTTTCTATTGACCTAACCCAGTGGCCAGACATCTTACACCAGCGCTATGAAGTAATACATATAAAAAGGAATGAAATGACAGATGTTTTAATATCAATATTTATAATACTAAAACAAAGCCTTAAAGTGAAGCCAATACTGAAGTGCCTTAAAACCTGCGTTCTCGCAGAATGCAAAAACAAAACTTGATATCCTATGAGGAAAAACCTTTTTTTTTTTTCTTTTTTTAGTTCCCGCTTGTAAAAGTGATCAAAATATTTTTAACACTAAAATACAATTATTGAAATTTACTGTTTTACAAAAACTTCCTCTACATTTTAAACTTTATGCACAGACAGAACATGTTCAGCCTAATGTACCCTCTATTATATCAATCTGTGAACGTAATAATGAGTGTTCTTTGAACTGACTAAAATATTAATTAAGAAGCAAGTTTACATTTTATGTATAACCATCCTAAAACTACATTCCTATGTGGCGTGCCAGGGCTTTATATATGGCCTCAGTACTCTTGACCCATAATCAAACCAACCCAAATTGTTCAATGTCCAGTGTTGGGGAGTAACGGAGTACATGTACTGCTGTTATGTATTTAAAATACAAAATATGAGTAACTGTATTCCGTTACAGTTACCGTTTAAAAAGGTGATATTCAGAATACAGTTACTCCGTGAAATAAATGGATTACATGGTGGTCCTTTCCTGTTTTATGTATTAGGCTATCCCCTCTTTTTGGTAATTCCACGCTGGTGGAAACCCAAACATAACACACATTAAGAGGCTCTCGTGCCTGTGCCTCAATCTCACGGCCCATATCACCTCTACTTGCGGCCTGCATAATGACGTGAAGAAATTTTTTTTTTTATTATTATTTAATATGAAGGCAATATGAGCAGAGTGTTACAGGCATAGCCCTAAAGAATGTAGTCTGATGGGCAGTGTAGTCCGTGCTGCAGGGAGAATGGACTGCCATACCCGTGATGTGTCTGTGAGCGTCGAGTGAGTGGAAAAGTACGAGTTGTCACCAAGCAGAAACGGGAGATGGAAGCATGTAAATATAATAATAACCACTGCAGCCAAAAAGAGTGCCTGACGAGCCCAGCTGTAAGTAAGCTATTAAGACTCAACTGTACACTGTGTTCGTGTTTCCTCCGAAACAATAAGTTCCGTTGGAGCAGTCTTTCAACGCCTCTCTCTGTCTCTCGCTAGCAAAGTTGACCCAGACAACAAAGTAAAGCTAGTTTTCGGCTATGAGCCCGACACGGAACCCGACATATTAGCCAGAGGTCCCTTTACTACGGTTCGGAGCCGCGGACCTGTTTTATATATGGGCGGAATAATTTTCTGTATGAGATCGCTGCAAAAAGTGCAGCCTTACCTAATGTCCACCCTACTGTTACTCATTTTATATTAAGATTTAAAATCTAGTTGCTATTAGTATCGCGAGTATCCTTCAATAATAGTAATAAATCACACAGCAATAGTACATTCATGTAGTTGTAAAAAGCATGATAATATATTAAGTAATCCAAAGTATTCAGAATACGTTACTCTCATTGAGTAACGTAACGGAATACGTTACAAAATCCATTTTGGGGCATGTATTCTGTAATCTGTAGTGGAATACATCTTAAAAGTAACCTTCCCAACACTGGCAGTGGTTTATTAACTATAAGGTTCAAGAGTATGTATGTGTGTTTTTCATTTTTGGACCAAACGTCCTTTAGATGCATAATTGCCAAGTGAGTTTATATGTCGAGACATCTTCTCCAGGGGCATTACCAGGATTTACTCGACATTAAAACTGTTCTGTATTAAAGTACTTGAGTGAATGTAGTTCACAGGGTGTAAGGGATTAGATTTCCAGTTACTGTTTTTGGGACAGCTGAAGTCTGTGACTTTAGCCTAGGAAACTGAATCTATGAATGTGTGGTGCACTTTAAATCAGGTGTAATGAAACACAGTTATTTTTGGTACACACAAAAATACATCAGTAACATGTTTACTAAATCTCACCTTCAGTGGGCCAGCAGCATAAGAGCACTGTAATAAGCACATAATGTTATACTGATGGGAAGTATTCCATTAGTATTCTATCATTGCACAGAGGAGAAAAAAGGTGCAATAATTTTTTAATGGTATATATGAACATTTTATAGGATGGATATTTATATTTCTTTATATATATAATATTTTATTTCATTTTTTTTACAGACATTTGCTGTTCCAGTATTTCAGATGAATGTGATTTCAACTGCCTTTTCTTTCTGTTTCCATTCTTTTACTGTCACTTGTAAATGTGCATCTCAGTGAAAACATGTTGAACAGTTGCCATTTTGTTATGTGCTGCACTATAAACTTAATAAATGGAATGTTTTTAAGTGCTAATGGTTAGATGAAAACAATGGGAAATGGTACACTTGAATTTGTGGATGTAAACTTGTAAGGAAGCTGTGAAAATGACAGGCGTGCTGGGTCCATGTGTTTAGACCATAATGTGAAAATGCTATGTTCTTTTAAATCAGGGTTGTGCTTTTAAGATCACAGAACGCACAGACTGTGTGACTTCTATGATCAACCTGTGACCATTATTTAGTACAAAAAAAATGTAGCATTTATTTTTCATACACTGTCACTTAAGTTTTTATTTAGACTTTTAAAGACTTTAAAAAAAAAAAGATTTCTATGATGTGAAGAACAATCACAACATCCAACAATCATGACATTCAAAAGACTTTTATTGGCAAGAAATAAAATTGTTTTGGCAATTGTACCAGTGACACATGTGAATTCATTCTTTAAAACTTTAAAACAATAAAAATCTTATTGTTGCTTTGGATGAAAATGTGAAACACTAAGCTCAGGCTGCTGCCTCTGCGATCTGGCCCAGATAAGTTGGGGGGGAAAAAGAAGAATGGATGGAAACAAAGGTACAAAATGACAAACTCCAGTGAGTAAGGTGATTCTTTCTTCCCATAAACAAAGGGAGTTTTCAGTGTTATTTAACATACGCAAAATCAGCACACCATGCCTAATTCACAGCACCACTACACCACCCGGTGGTAGGTTTACCAAACACAACCAAACAGCAGCAGCTATTGTTAAAAGGAACTGGCTCAGTATTAAAGGTTTATTTCAGTGACACCTGTGGGGCCTACAGCAGTTGGATGCTAGCTGCGTATAGAGGCACGCCAAACCTAAACCATGGCCATAAATTTGTATCACAGTATTTATTTATTTTTTACATTAGCAAATTTCACACTATATCACATTATAAAAATTATTTCTATGTAATGAACTCTATTTTCACACATTTACAGTGGCAGTTTTTTCTGAAGTAGTATGTGTGATGTCAGCATAAAAAGAAATAAAATATAAATTGAAACCACAAAAGCAAAACAATAAATCCACTACAGCACTTAATAAATTAAAAAAATAAAAGTATTTGCCACTCAGTCCTTCACAGAATGCGGTCAATGAGGCACATTGTATGAATTATAAAAATCATCTATGAGGTGCTTCCAGTTGGTGGCAGTAATGTAGTGGACCCTCTCCTGGGTGGGACCACAGTAGGGTAGCCCACAATTATAATACAGACCTACTGTTGCTATGCTTCAGGCCTACAATGGGCCCCACTATGGGACCCTCTCTACTTACTACTATGAGTGCTCCAGTAGAGTAGAAAGATGCTAAATAAGAACCAGCCCATTTACCATTTTGTGTGCGTTTGATTTTGCTTTTTGGCAGTGGACCAGTCCTTAAGTCTACCCTGCTCAAAAATCATCTTTGCTACCCTTTTGGGGATAGTAAGTAGGCCAGTGTAAGGCACCTCCATGTTGTAGTTCTTCAAACCTAAAAGCTATGACATCTTTTACATGCAGCCAATGGCAAAAACACTTGTTTTGTGTGTAAGCATTTTGTGGTTGTAAAAACAGTGCATGGATTTCTAAATTTGATTGTTTGGCTCAGTCTTTTGCACATTTCTATTGCACTGTAGTGTCTGCACTATTTCGCAGTTTTTGCACACTTGCACTTTATGTAGTCCTGTGTTAATTGTCTGTTATATGTTACATGTAGCACCATTGTCTTGGAGGAACGTTGTCTTGTTTCACTGTGTACTGTACCACTGCACATGGTTAGAATGACATTAAAGCCGCTTGAGTTGACTTGACAAAGCAAATGTAAAGAAGGAATATTCTTATCATACTGAATGTGACACATACCAAATGTTCAGAGTGAATACATGTTTAGTTACACCCACTAATTAGTATGGGGAAACCATATAGGAAGTGACTAGTAGTAACATGACAACCAGAGACCAAAGAATGGCAATGATATTGGCAACTTCCTGGGTGAACTCACCCAGGAAGTTTGAAGTGGGTCGGTCCTGAGTAAAACTCAAATTCAATTCAATTCAAGCTACTGACTGACAAATATAAATAATATATAAATATATAATATAATATGTTATATGATATAAATAAATATATCAGAGCTTTACCTAGACAACAGGGCCTAGAATGTCCATAGAGACCAGCTATCAGTTACAAAGGTATGTGTGGTGAGTGCTTTCTGTGTGCATGTCTGTTTATATAGTCACTTGCAATATGACAGTAATATATTAAAATTAACCAAAAAAAATATTGATCTGTTTCAAATTAAAAACGTTAAGACCTAATTCATCAAGTCTTTTTTCCTTCTTGCCATCAGCTAGAATGCTCAGCTCCTCATACTGTCTGCTTCATTTTCACCTCCACCCTCTTGATGGTTGCCTGACAAGATAAGATGATAACATGTTACAAGGCAGATGCTTAAATCACCCCCAAACTCTTAAGTTTACATTTCATGCATTACTCCAGAGTTTCTGAATTTCTCTTGTAGGGTCCAATTGTTTTTTATTGCACCTTATAGTGTTTTTTCAGACCATAAGGCGCACCGGATTATAAGGCGCATTAAGCGATACAAAACAGTCAGATAAGTCAAACTGCTTCCTCCACTTCCGTACCATTGATTCATTAATGTTGAATTCCCTCCCAGCTGCTCTACTCCCATGATTTACTGCCTGACTGACAGCCTTGAATTTAAAATCTGCTTCGTAAGCATGTCTCTTAACAGGTGCCATTTTGGGGTCCTTATACATACACAATACGGTAATATTATGTAGGAGCACAGTACATATTACTCTGCGAGGCTCCAGACTACGGTAGCCGCAATGCTCCGACAATCCATCAAGCGGTGCGGCTTCGTAGTTTACCAAAGTCATACTAAAACATTTGTTTGCAGATTTTTGAGCGCCGTGTACCACATACAATCGCTTCGAGGTCAGCAAGTACAACTGGAATTCATACACAAGGCGCACTGGATTATAAGGCACACTGTCGATTTTTGAGAAAATTAAAGGATTTTAAATGCGTCTTTTTTTTTCTTTCTTTTTTTTTAAACCTCCAGGTATCAATAAATGCATTTTTCCCATCTCATTAAGTGAGCAGTGAAGATTCAGTTCAATTCAGTTTCATTTACATAACACCAAATCACAAAAACAGTTCCCTTAGTAAACAGTTACTGGAGCTCTCAACAGAAATTATTGTGAGTTCTAATTCTTTTCCACACTGAGCCATTTTTAGGGTTCCCCGATGTGCTGAATCCAGTAACCCACATTTTCCAGTTTAGAGGAACAGAAAAACTACAACAGAAAATTTAGATTTTCTTTATTTCATTTTCCTTGTTTTTTCATCAGATTAAAGCTGATTACAATTAGAATTAAAAGAAAAAAGTTTCTATTCATATCTGCTGATATTATTTTATCATTATGTTATTATATACCACAAGGTTCAGTGAGCTTTGTACGAAAATAGAAATGTCCTCCAAAGCGTTACTTTTTACTTAATTACTTTGAGTACATTTAAGAGTTTTTAAGGATTTTCACCTGCATAAAAAAGTCTAGCCAATACTTCAACTTTTACTGGAGTATTTTTTAACAGTTGCATCTGTACTGTACTTAAGTAGTACTACAGCCAGCTTGAAGGCCTGTGGTACATAGCCGATTATTAGAGATAGGTTGATCATATTTAAGATTGAAGAATTAATTAATGGCAGGACTTCTTTGAGCAGTTTTGTAGGAATGGGGTCTAAAAGACACGTTGATGGTTTGGAGGAAGTAATTATTGAAGTTAACTCAGAAAGATCAATTGGAGACAAACAGTCTAAACGAGTATCAATGGTACTGAAAGTAGCTGTAGATAATATTACTCAAAATCATCTCACAGATGTATTTTTTTCTCTAGTGATTAAAATTTTATTTGTGAAGAAGTTCATGAAGTCATTACTAGTTAACGTTAAAGGGATTGTTGGCTCAGTAGAGCTCTGACTTTTTGTCAGCCTGGCTACAGTGCTGAAGAGAAACCTGGGGTTGTTCTTATTTCCTTCAATCAGTGACGAATAGTAAGATGTTCTGGCTTTGCGGAGGGCTTTCTTATAAAGCAGCAAACTATTTCTCCAGGCTAAATGATGATCCTCTAAATTTGTGACACGCCATTTCCTCTCCAGCTTACGAGTCATCTGCTTTAGGCTACGTGTTTGAGAATTATACCACGGAGTCAGGTACTTCGGATTTGAGGCCTTAGTTTTCACAGGAGCTACAGTATCCAGAGTCATACATAGAGAGTGGTAAGAAAAGGACAAACATAAGAAACTGAACAGTAGCTAGGTTGATGTTTTTGGACAAAATAAATCTCCCAAATTATGGAGGACACTGTATACAACTTTGTTTGTTAAATGTGCAGTTATTTAGAAGTGTTTGCTGCCCAGGGTACTGTGTCTTTTGGGTTTAAGTGCAATACAACCCCCCCCCCCCCCCCCCAAACCAGAAAGCATCAACAACAAAAGCAAAACAAAAAAACAAAATGACTTACTTGCTGTTTCTTGATGTTGTCCATTTTAGTGTCTTTTACAGAAGAGATACCAAAAGAGAGGAACGGCACAGGCAATGGAAAAAAGAGCTGCATATTGAAAGTCAAAACTGCTTTTGGAACCTGGAAAAATATAAGGTAGTGATGTTAAGCAGCAGCTTACAAGTATTCATATAGGCCACACTAAAATATATCATTGAAAAATAACACATAGTAACTTACGGACAGTGTTCTTTGGTGCACGTTTCGCATAGACTGTTCAAAGAGTAAAATTTTGAAAGACAATTAATGCGATTAAACAGCAGTACTTTTAAGTTCACTTTCAAATGAGTGTGGGGATAAAGAATCAGAGTTTACTGCCCATAAGGTTCTAAGAAAAGAACAAACCAAATATATATTTTTTAAAACTTCTAAAAAAGTTAATCTCTACAGATTCTTTCCCTGAAAGTATCTGAGTTATTAAATAATAAGGGAACAGATCTCACCTGAACATGAAACTGCTTTTCAGTCAGTTTACCATTTACATTTGAGGCCTATGAAAATTGAGGTCTATACCTAAAACTGGCTCAAATTCCTAAACAGTATATGCACATCTTTGAAGTCCTTGAAATTGAGCTGAAAGTTTGCACTTCAATTAAATCCTGAATTTTTGATTTAAAATCAACTGTTTTGGTATATAGAAACAAAACAAAAACAAAAAATGGTTTCCATGGCCAAACATCCTCTAATGAACGATTACCATAGCTCCCAGGATCTGTTACTTTATAAAGACCTGGAGTAATCTTTAATAGCCATTAAAGCAATGTAATACTTTTGTACAATCTTTACTGTTTTAACATTAACTAAAAGGGGGATGTTCACAATTTAAACATTTGAGTGCAGGATGTTTTTAGCAACAGAAAAACAAAAGCTCAATCAAATAGTGTGAATCATATAATGATAAAATCAACTGAATTTTATCTTGATTTAACTCATCTACTGCAGTGGTTCTCCAACTTTTTACATAATTCCCCACATGGCAGGAGGAAATATTTTCACACCCCACTAGCTGCGACTTTATTTAGATCATAAACTCATTCACAATGAATCCTTCAGTAATTTTTGTTTTAAACAAACAACTTTTATTTCAAACAACTATTTGTAACTTTTGTCACTAGACTGCTTCATGAGTCTGCACTAATATTAATTAAATAAATATTTATGACACAATTAATTAATTAATTATTGACACAATTAATTAATTAGATTAATTATTTATTTATTTCACATTTTAAATAATTATTGACACATTTAATTCATTGCACATTATTGGTTGCCGTGCAAAGTAAGTCAAGACAGGTCGATCCTAGATAATCGATTGCTGATGTGGACTTGGGGCAGCCAGTAATCCCAGAATGCATTTCAAATCACAGGCAGCAATGGTTGGTTGTGGTGTAAACTTTTAAAATATCCCATTTTTCTGCACACCAACAACTGGCATGTGGAAACTAACAAAGCTGTTCTTTGAAAACCCTGTTCATGTGTGTCTTCACATGTCTGGTCTGGTTATCAACATAGAATATTTTTGCAAAAGTGCTCCAATGTTTTTGGAGATGTCTCTCCGTGTTCCACATGTTGCATCCGCAGATTTTAATTTTCACCGAATGATCGTCTCTTCCCGCCTGCTCTCGTGTCTCTGTGTTTCTGTAACATAAATAACGAGCTGACATTTTCCTCACAACACCAGCGATCAGCTCAAGGGACCCTCAGTTTACCTGCATACATCCTGCTCACCTGTCAGCCGTTTAACAAACCGTCACACAGCTCACGTGGGCATTATCTGTGATACTCCTTAACTATAATTTATCCAAGTTAATTTCCGTTAACCATTCAGACAGTTCTTTTGCAATGAAAAACACTTGATCATATCGCCGGTAAATCTCTGCAGTGCCTGCTGTTTAATTCGCTGCTGCTTATGCAGTAACCATGGTTGTTCTGTTATCCTTTCTGAGTTACTTTGTTATTCATTACAGTGTTTACAGCACCCTCTGTGGTTGCTCCAAGTAATGCATTTTGGAAACGACTTTACTTTGAAAAACTTCAGTCTTTAGAGTGGTGATATAAGAAAGGTCTTAATGCCCCTGCATCAGACATGCACCCGTAATCGCACAGTGAAACGGCGGCATCTGCACGAAAAAAGACTATGCAGTTGTTGCACGCTAGAATGAAGCTGACCACTACTACGCCTTGGAGCAACACAGCATACAGCAGTGAGCCAGCAGTCGAAATCTAGTCAACTCCAACATGTCCACCAAGGCATCATCCCTCAAGACCCAGTCCGAAGCTTCGTGTGCCTCCTCTACTGGTTCTGCAGAAGCTAAAGCGAGAGCAAAAACTGAGGCAGCCAAAGTACATCTCAGCTTCGCAGCTAAAGAAATGGATTTGAAGGTAGTAAAAGCACAAATAGAAGTAGAAAAGCTCAAAAAATTGAGGCATCTATCGAATTTCCACAGCATGAAAAAGATGTAGCCTCAGCCATTGCTGAAGCAGAGTCAATATAAGTAGCTACCGACCCACAGACAGAAATACACAGCAACTTCTGTCCCTCAGTAACAGCAGAGCGAACTAAACAATATGTTATCGGCCAATCTACATTTGTGATAAAAGAAAATGATGCTGCTCTTCAACAATCACAAGGTGAAAGTGTAAGACAAAGTAAACCATATATGTCTGTGAAGGTTCTCAGTCATCCAGGTCATCATAGTCTAAGGAGCTTGACAAGAAAAGCGTCTGGACTCCTTTAAGTTGCTTGAAGACATTTCACCTCTCATCCGAGAAGCTTCTTCAGTTCTAAGGTCAAATGGTGGGGAGTCCCAGATTTAAACCCTGTGGGAGTAACACCCCGCAAGGGACAAAGGACCCCCTAATGATCCTCTACCTAATCACATGAGCCAAGGTGTGAAAATGGGTGTAGGTCACAATCAGCCAGGGTTTCGGGTGAGCTCATTGTGAAACCTGGCCCCACCCTATCATGTGATTTCCTGAGGTCAGATGGCCCAGGATGTGAGTGGGCGTTAAGGCGTCTGGGAAGGGATCTCAAAACTGGATTATAGATGGCAGAAGTTGGTGTTGTAAACCACCGCCTCTGTTCAAAGATGGACGCTCACAGTGGACATAGATGGCCTCTTTCACTCCTCTTTCAAACCATCTGTCCTCTCTGTCCAAAATGTGAACACTGGCATCCACAATAGAGTGACCTTTGTCCTTTAGATCCAGATGAACCGCCAAGCTTTGTCCTGTGGAGGTGGCTCTTCTATGTTGTGGCATGCATTTATGAAATGGCTGTTTGGTCTCTCCGATGTAGAGGTCTGGGCATTCCTCGCTGCACTGTACAGCATACACCACGTTGTTAAGTTTGTATTTAGGAGTTTTGCCTTTGGGATGAACCAGTTTCTGTCTGTCTGCACAGAAATAAGATCAGACACCGACTGGGGAGGATAAGAAGGACAAACACAACAACATTGCCATCCCCTATGTAGCCAGTGTATCAAAAAAAGTCTCTTCTCCAAGCACAACATCCCAGTGTATTTCAGACCCAGCAACACACTCAGACAGAAAACGGTTCTTTGTCTCTCAGCGTGGAGAGCATTTCGCAAGAAAAAACTGTTAGATAGGAAAACTTTCTTAAAGGAAAACAACAAGTTAAGGTACAGTGTTCCGAGTGCAACGATGAGAAGCACTGCACGGCTCTCCACCCAGGATCAGCCCCCTGGCTAAAAGAAACTGAACCCACAGCAGAGCATGGCGTGTCTCGTTAATGTCTACCCAGCAGGTCACCCACATCAAGCAGTAAGGCTTTATGCCATCCATGATGAAGTAACAGATCCTAAGTTCTTTGAACTCTTTAATGACTGTGGCCCTTGTCTCCTTAGTACCTGCACATGTCTTAAGTGAGTATGGAGAACTATGGGTAGAAGAGCTACAGGTTATTTAGTGGCAGCTTTAGATGATTCAGTCCACATCCCACTGCCTAGCCTTATTGAATGAGGACAAGATCCCCACATCCAGTGCAGCTAGGCATCGCAGCCTTCTAAAATCAGTGTGTCACCTCATCCCTATGCCACCATACTAATGCTTCTTGGACGGGATGTTAGATAAGTGGCTAAAACAATGCACCCAATGCACAAAAACTGGACCTAGGATGGGTCATAGTAGGAAACATGCGTTTAGATGATGTCCACAAAACTCCTGTAATAAGGACTATGTTCACCAATGCAACTGAAAGGGGACGTCCCACAGCGTTCGAGCCATGTCCTAATGTTTTCAACATAAAAGAGAAAACATTGTGAGATACAAGTTCCATTTAGCTTCAGCACCCAGCTGGGAGACAGTGCTTGTGAACCTGATCATTCAGGATGTAATGTGTTCAAACAAACAAGAAAAGAGAACTACATCTCACCTTCCATCCAGGACAAAACCTTCTTTAAAAAATGGAAAGACTAACAAAGAACACCGATAACAGTTGGACAGCTCCGTTACCATTTAAAATTCCATGCCGAAAGCTCCCTAACAACAGACCACAGGCCCTGAATCGCCTAATGTCTCTTCTTCGCAGCTTTGAAAAGAAAAAAAGAGATGAAGGAACATTTCATTACCTCCATGGACAAAATATTCCAAAACAAACACGCAGAAGTTGCCCCTCCACTAAAAGAGGATGAAGAATGTGGGTTTCTACCACCCCCGTAAACCCAAACAGATTAGGGTCGTCTTTGACAGCAGCGCCAACAAGTATGAAGGTGTATTCCTGAACGATGTGCTGTTAACAGGACCAGATAACTCGCTGCTTGGGGTCCTAACAGGGTTCAGAAAAGAAGCCATTGCCTTTACAGCAGACATCAAACAGATGTTCTACTGTTTCAACGTGCGAGGGCAAGACAGGAACTACTTAAATAACGGCACAATGGTAACCATTGCCGGCTGGATCGAAGCAGGTCAGGCAACTATTTTACATATGGGATCTTAAAACAGGACACAGCCACTGTACGTGCTGATCTCATATCAAATGTGTACTAGACTGAGTTTATGTTTTACGTTTGTTTTATATCTAATCATCGCTCTCAAACATTTAAACAGCAGCAAGTCTGCAGCTGAGGGAATACAAACTCAAATTGTCAGAACTGATTTGATTGTTTCTTGCGTGTATTAATTTGGTGATTTATTAAATGTATGAATGTCATTCTAATCTGCTGCTGAGTCTCTTACACTGATGGAAATGTAGATAACACAGATCACAAATACCTGTCTTAGGAGCCGGGTTATTATTGCCTGTGTGTGTTTTGTGTCTTCTTTTGGCATAGGTAGGCGGGGCAGCAATTCACTGAACCTGGCACACCTGTCACAACTCAGGTGTGCACACCCGAGTTTTGTTTCCTTCCCAGGATTTCGCCTCTGTTTCTCCCAGTTGCTTTGCCTGGTTTGTTTTCCTTCTATAGGTTTTTGGCAAACAGTACCAATAAAGCTCCTAGTAAAGTCTCGTTAATGCTTTTTCTCGGTTTTCGGGCAAGACCCTCCTATATCTCGTGTCCCTCTCCCCTTAGATCGAGTGCGCTACCTATGTGTGTTCTTCACCTGCACTTCCCGTCTCCGTGTTCCCATCCTCATTCTGTTTTTAATACTCTGCCCCTGAATATTCACCATTCACTGTAAATAAATTTCCTTCACCGCAACTCTGTGCCTCCATGTGTTCTGCTCTCTGAATCCACCCTCACTTCCCCCTAAAAACCTGTTCAACCAGTCACATTCATTTCACTTTGATCTGTGACAAACTGAAGCATTCATCTCTTCTACAACAGTGTTGCGTTAGACCAGTGTTTCCCAACCACTGTGCCGCGGTGTGCCGTGAGAGATCGTCAGATGTGCCCTGGGAAATTATTTAATTTCAATCAATTAGTCCAAAAAAACTAAAATTAGTAATTACTGCAAATAATAAAATCATTGTTGGGTATCTGTGCTTTCAATAAAGTGACTGGTAGAGTAATTACTCTTTCATGTCAGTGGGTGGCAGTGGGTAGCGCAATATCACCTTGTTAAGTTAAAACAATAGAATGAGTGATGCATGCAGTATGTGGCAGCTGCAAGAAGTAAGACAAAAATGGATAAATATTTGAAAAGAAGCACTGCGGACTCCAAACTCGGCTGTGGACAAAATTCTAATCCAGTAGAGCCCAGTACGAGCATCGGTCAAAAGAAAGTAAAAAACGGTGAGCTCGAGGCAATACAGCGAAAGTTATCTTTCGTTCTGATTTACTTTCACTGGAGATCTGACTGCACCAACTCCTTTATGTTTGGTGTGTAGAGAAAAGCTCTCAAACAGTGCTATGGTCCCAAGCAAGCTTAAACGCCATCTCCACACAAAACAGGAACACAGACTAATTTGTTTGCCTCCGTGAACACGCTGAGAAACAGGTAACTTAAATGAGAAAAAACCCAAAGGTGTCTGAAAGAGCTCTCAAAGCTAGCTACTTAGTGGCTGAACTTATAGACAAATCCAAAAAAAACCATATGCAGTAGCAGAGACATTAATACTACCTGCCTGCAAACCCATTGTGAATGCTGGGCCCTGATGCGGTTAAAGAAATAGCCTGAAGCGCTAAAACAGTCGCCCTCTCTCGGTTTTTATTAGGGCTATTCATTTTATTCATTCATTTATTTCAGTCTTTAAAACCTTACCATGTAACTTCAGCTCAGCCCATGCAGCAGTATATTAATGACTAACCTCGTATTGTGGATGAATGATCTCAGTTGTTCTAAACTTTCTATTTTGTAAGGCACTGCCAGAAAAAACAACGGGAGGGGAAATTTTTCCAGTTACATCCGAATATCTTGAACAAGGAGGACTTAAGTGGGAAAACTGCCCGAGTGTCTGCACTGATGGAGCAGCAGCCATGGTCGGGCGCACCAAAGGTTTTGTTAGCAGAGTGAAGGCGATACACCCAGATGTTATTGTTACGCACCGTTTTCTGCAATGTGAGGCACTCGTTGCCAAGACTTTACCAGCAGACGATGCGAGCTGAAGGAGTCAGGCCTGCCAAAATTAATTAATTAAATACACAATTAAATAATTAATTAAATGTGTCAATAATTAATTAATTAAAGGTGTCATAAATATTTATTTAATTAATTTTTGCCACATTTCAATAATTATTATGGTGTATTTAATTAATTCATTATGTCCGTCCTGGCATTTCATAGTGTGTAAGTTGACAGCCGCAATATAGTGCGAACATATGGTTCGGTCTCTCGTACCACAATCCTGGATTTCAGCACCACTGTAAGTGATGGAAGACAGACCTGACCACATTTTCCACTTTTTAGTCCACTTCTTTATTCCGGCTGTGGACTTACACATGTTTTTCTGCGGATGCAGCAGATGTGCATATTATTAATGTAACTGCAGTGAATTTCTTTGTTCCACTGTAAAAGTGATTCCAATGTTAAACATTAGTTCCGCAAGACTCTTCTGCTAGGTAACTTGTGCTCCATCTGTCAGAATGCAACACACACTTTGAGAACTGCTGATCTACTGTAAGGTAGCTATTATTTCTGACACATTCTTGAGGTGAATGAGAAAACGACAATGGGTATGCTCAAGCCTGAGCTCACTCCTCTCCTGTCACTGCCAGTGTTGGAATGGGGACACACTGATTCAGTACAAAGTCCTAGACCTGCTTTTAGACTGTAATCTAACACTACTAAAAACAAGTAGAGAAAAGACAAATATTACAATTACAATTCATAAATCCGGTGGTGCTTCCTGAAACTTTTGACTGTGAACTACAAAATCCTCTTTCTGATGTTCCTCTCTACTCATTTGAAGAATAACCCGAATCATTCATAAAAAGCTTAGTTTTATACTCATATAGCCATATGCATCACACCCAACCTGCCTCACTGCATTTCGTCTATTTATCTCAATCTACACAAATCAGCAGAGCTCATAGTACTAACTTTATACTCTGTCCTTATATTTTTTCTTGATTATATAGGATTAGAATTATGCATTAACTACTAGCAAAACCACGTAGGAATATACCTTGTTATAGCACTCTGCGTAACTCTGACCATAAGGAGGCTGGACATTTAATCCTTCATTCCACTTTTTGGATAGAAATAGGAAAGGGGATCTCACATCTTTCACAAACTGAATAAAATGTGGCTGTACAGAAATAGGATTTAATTCTGGGGAAACACTGAACAGTCATGGGTAGCCTATGATTCAGTTGATTGTTCAGATTAGATGAATGAAACTAGATGGCCTTCCAAGGTTTTATACGTCCATTTTTCAGTTTATGTAAGCCAAAAGCTTCCCACCAGAGATGAGAAAGTCAGAATTTAGTGTTACACTTAGTTTTGCTTAACATCCTTTCTGGTATGGGCCTCCATGTTTAAAAAAAGTTAAGAAGGATGAATATGATTGGAAAAATACTATATATGAATATATATTAATTTGTTGTTATTTAAACTTGCGGGTTAATATATATTATGTTATTTTGATTAAAATAGCTTATGATATGGAATGCCACTAGCCTCAGTGTACTTACCAGTGAGATTTATAACACAACTGGCTTCTGTTTTCTTTGATGTGAGTACAGAGCACTTGTATGTCCCGACATGAGACTGAGAAAAATTCAGTTGCAGGGAACAGTTTCCTTTTGGTAGTTCTTGTTGAAAAACAGATGTTTTTCCTTTGTAGATGCTGGCTTGGTGAGCAAGATCATCATTTCCTTTTCTGTACAGATGGACCTCAGTTGTCTCATTTACCATCCACTCCACTCGAGTGGCAACGTTTTCAGGATCAGTGGAACACGGCAGAATCACTGTGTGACCGATTTCCGCTTCCATGGTTTCTGGACATTTCAAGGAGAATGAGCCTGAAAAATAAAGATAAATAGAAAAAAATAGATCACTTTAATGAGCCTTAACATAGTCAGCAGCACAATACAAAATTGAAGATAGTTAGTAACAAGACACTCATATGAAAGATAAAATAGGAAAGAGTATGTACAGTTTAGGTCTGCTGTCAAAGATTAAAAAAAAGCTAAATATTTTAAAAAATATTATAAAAAGCGCCCCTCCGACAGCCAAACCCATCTGTTCTCTGATTGGATTGTTACATTTGTGATTGACATGACATTGACCAATCAGATGAAAGGAAGAAAAATAGGGTCAAAATTTGTAACTTGCAGAGATTCACACGTTTTTTTTTTTTGGCTAAGTCCACACACAAATCTTTTTTACGCACACACAAATTCTTTTTACACATACAAATTTTTTTGCGCACACACAAATCCTGATTTACAAGTACAAAACCGATTTACAAGTACAAAATATTTATGACCACATTTTGAGCCCATAGAGCTGGGTTGAAGACACGAGTGTATGATGTATGATGAAAGTGTTTGCTGATATTTCTGAATCGATCTTGCTTTAAGACTGTTTAGTTTCGTTTTCACGGATTTTTGTTTCTCTTACCCGAGTGTTCGTCAGTAGAAACTTGTCGGTATAGCACAAGTTGCGCGGTCAGGAAACACAGAATTACAGCGCCAAGCACAGATTTCCAGCTCACTTCCATCCTCTTTTCCCACCGATAAAGATTATGGTCGAGGAGAGAGATTGCGTTGACTGTTCGAGTTCTGTTGTCAGCTGGCAATTTGCTAGCTTCTGCTTGTGCTTGAATTCAGGAAGTGTGCTCAGATGGACAGTTTTGCTTTTAAAGGTTACTCAGTGAATGTACCCAAATGAAAAATGCTTCAGTGCTTGATTATTTAATCTTACCAACCAGAGGAGACACTGGGTCATCTTTTGAAAGGAACTTTCTAAACCAACATTATAACTATATATATATTACTTTATATAAAATTTTCAGATCGCATTAAAACAAGCAACAAGTGTCAAAATTTCCACAAGGTGGAGGCAGACAGATACAATGCTGATGAGAACATTTATGAGACTATTTTTCACCAGGAAGCATTTCTGATCACAGAGCTGAATTCAAGATTAAAGATATTATTCAAATTATGTAATTAAGTTTAAGAAAAATAAAAGCTAATAATTTAAAAACCACTGAAAAGAGCTTTAACTGTCACTTTTGTAACCTTAGTCATGGCACATGTATTTATATTTGTCCACATTTAATTTGTGTAGATTATAATATACATTTATTAGTTTATGCAGTATTGATTTTTGTTTTATATTCAATTACTTCATTATCATTTATCTTACCTTATAATTTATTTGTGTGACATAAATTATTTTTTGTGGCACCTCGTGGGAGGTAATTTTGGTTCCTACCTAACCTTTATGGTGGGAATGTTTTTGAAGTGTAACATGTGTCATGTGCATCAGGAAGGTAACAGAGTAAGCTGAGTGCACACTGCCCTCCTGTGTTGGTGGTTATTATAGAGGATATTTTTCAGAGTGACTTTAGCCAGCCATACACCCAGAAAGCAAAACATTTGAAAAAGCCATGTCTGAGAGAGATCCTAAACATTTAGAGATCCTAAAACTATCAAAGGGAATGACGCAGAAAATCTCTAACCTGTGGTTTATTACAATATTGTC
This sequence comes from Oreochromis niloticus, assembly GCF_001858045.2. Lineage (NCBI taxonomy): Eukaryota > Metazoa > Chordata > Actinopteri > Cichliformes > Cichlidae > Oreochromis > Oreochromis niloticus. Next base: position 43,401,017 of record NC_031967.2, read on the forward strand.
ACTTGAATGCCAGAACCAGACTGGGAATATAAATGGACCTGGAATTCCTTATATGAACAAAATCTAATAGACCACACCAGCCTAACTTCATCAACACACACACATCTTCCCTTTATTACCACTGCATGGAAGCATAGTGGATACTTTCAAACTGACATGAGTGAAGCCTTTAACTATCAAGTCTTCATGAACTGGACCTAACCTGGACCTGGGACACAAATCCATGTAGTCAAAGAAAACCTGCTTTCTATCAAAGAGGCTTTTTAACACGTGACTAACATTTCCACCCAATCCAACCCAAGTCATGCTTTAAGTGAAGCAACTATGGCTGAAATGGTTTAAAATGACCTTTTTGCATTGTATGGGACACCAAATTGAAAACATTAATCAAAGTCCTGCATTTTACCCATTTATCCACCACATGATTTTAACCATATCTTGGTATACCCTAATGTGATGATTTCCAGCAGAAAGTTTTGTCACGAAGCCATGAAGGCATCAAAATAGTTCCTCCCAGTGATGTCAAAGGCACATCTGCCTGGTTACTGTTACTTCTTCAGCCCACTTACCGCGGCAGATAGTTTCTATAAGGCCAGGTTACAGAGTAACAAAAGAGTAATGTTTCTAAAAGTAATAACATATATTTTTGATGTATTTAGAACAGCAGTAATACAGACAGACACTGACACATAAAATGATACATTAAACCACAGCACATATAAATTAAAGAAGTATTTGACAAATCTCTTACAGCAGGTTTATAAAAAAAAACAATATACTAGTTTGTATATACAATCCTATATAAAACAAATACTGGCTGGAGAGTGAGCTGCACTGGTGAAGGTTTGCACTCTCAGAGTGCTCCTTCATAACATTGTGACATTCAATTTTTCCTTTAAACATAAAACTCAACAAATGCAAAAATGAGACAGTTTTCTGTTCAGTTCATATAATTTTAGATTCATATAAAATCAAACATCATTGCTGCTGAGAGGTTATTAAGGTTGAAAAGATCAGTGTAAGACTATTGCTTTAATCCCAGTGATATGTTGATTGATGATCATCTTCTTCCAGCACTCGAGTTACAGATGATCAGGCCATTTCCTTTTAGCCTCAGCTCGAGCTGCAGGAAGAACACAAACTATTTATAGTGCGACATTTTTCAAAGGTGACATTTATGTATAAGCTGCTTCATACAATCACAACAACAACACCTCCCATTGTTTCCAGAGAACCAGCTCTGTTGACACATCATTAACTGTAACAAGGATATCAGATAATTGTCTATCAGCTTTTCTGCCACAGAAATGACTCAACAGCAGCTGGAAACTTTGCTGTGAAACGTGATGCAAACCAGTGAACATCCATCCTCGCTGCAGGAGCATGAACATACTCAGACACAACCAGGAAGCTGCATCACATGGTATAATTTGACTTTGCACCACTGAATGCCCCGTTCCCCTTAATGTGGTTAGACTGAACCAAAGATTATAATACCTGTTTCTACTCTGTGGTTTCACTCAGTCAAACAGACGTTGCCTTCAGGTGACATGATGATCGTTATCTATGTGTTAGGTCTGATATCATTTGCTTGTTCTGGCTCCAAATGCCCACCAAGCAGCAGCTTAAGAAGCAAAAGTAAAATGGTGAAAGTATAACAGTGAAGATGTCCAGGCCTGCATGAAAAAGAGGACATTTTAGATTTAATGGAGGCAGATGTAAGCAGTAACCTCTGCTGTAGCCTTCTGACTGGTAAATAACCTGCTCTACCACCAATGCATTCACACACACATAAAAAAATAACATTTTGTCTCACAGCACTGCATTAAACCCATAAATACTTGGTGCCAACATGGGAAACACAACAATCAGCACTGAATCTCCATTCCAATTACATAATTTCATATTTCAGAACTTAATGTGAGATTTTATTATTTTGCTCATTCTTTTCAAAGCTCTTTATTTTTTTTTTAAAAAAAGGTGAGGCCTACTCATTTCAAGCTGTAAGGTTGTGGAAACCTGCAGTCAGCTGAGACTGAAGAAGAGAGGCGCAGCATCTGCAAGTAAGGCTGCAACTAAGGTGGCACTATGTACAAAGGTTAATGGGTTAAAAGTCTTACATTGTGAACTTAATGTCCAGACTGAAATTTTAGTTTTTGTAAAGTTTACTCATTATATATGATAATAATCCATTTATGACATTTCTTCAGCATCTATGTCCTCTGACCCCTTAAAGAAAATTGACATATAGCAACTTAATCAGGATTTTTTGAAGTTTTCTTACCTTGAGCCCACTTCCAGTAGGTGTACACAGCCAGGATGCAGGGATATTAATCTCTGTTAGGAGATCAGTTTTTATCATCAGTTTTTCTGTTTAGAGCAAGTGTTACATAAAAAATGCTAATTTAAAATCCATATTTCATGTTGATACATATGCAGAGTTTACTGTGCATTTTCACAGAAAACTATTCAAGGAAGTACATCAGGACATGACAAAACAGAGCTTCTGTAAAATGAGTCAAAGTTTACAGCATAGAGATGGAAGATGTGTGACAAACCCTACAGCTGGCCTACAGTACCACTTCCTGTTGTAGAAACGCTGCATATCCAGGAAGCAGCTAATACTGTACGTAGTGTCATGGCTGTGTGCAAGCAGGAAAAGGACCCAAACACAGACTCCAGGACACAAAACGTAAACTCCAAAAAGAGCTTTATTGCTGATACCAGGAAAAGTTAACTAACTGAAAAAAATACAGATAAACTGGGCTGATTGACAGACGGCACACACGGTGTAACATGAGGGAAATCTCAAAACACTGGGTCACTGACGCAGGATTGTGACACTTAGACTGCTAGCATGTTGTCTAGCAGTATACCTACCCCCCCCACCCCCCACACACACACACAAAAACATCTTCATAGAGACTGTGTCAGCTCCCAAACAGGCAAAAATCAAACTAAAAACCAGCAATAAACAACTTAAACATAAAAAATCACAAAGAAAGAACAATACAGTATCGACATCTGAACCAAAGAGTAAAACAGTGAAATGTGGATTATTAAATATTAGGTCTCTCTCCTCCAAGTCTCTGTTAGTACATGACTTAATAATTGATCAACAAATCGATTTACTCTGCCTTACAGAAACCTGGTTGCAGCAGGATGAGTATGTTAGTTTAAATGAATCAACACCCCCGAGTCATTCTAACTACCAGAAACCTCGAAGCACAGGCCGAGGGGGCGGTGTGGCAGCAATTTTTCACACCAGCCTATTAATTAACGAAAGACCAAGACAAACTTTTAATTCATTTGAAAGCCTGATGCTTAGCCTCGTCCACCCCAGCTGTAAAACTCAGAAACCAGTCTTACTTGTTATCATCTATCGTCCACCTGGGCCTTACACAGAGTTTCTCTCTGATTTCTCAGACTTTTTATCTGATTTAGTGCTCAGCTCAGATAAAATAATTATTGTGGGTGATTTTAACATCCATGTAGATGCTAAAAATGACAGCCTCAACATGGCATTTAATCTGTTATTAGACTCAATTGGCTTCTCTCAAAATGTAAAAGAACCCACCCACCACTTTAATCACACTCTAGTGTGAACATTTAACAGTGTTTCCTGAAAACCCTCCAGGACCAATTCTGTTTACATTATACGTGCTTCCCCTAGGCAGTATCATTAGAAGACCTAGTATACATTTTCACTGCTATGCAGATTACACCCAACTTTTTTTGTTCACCCAATTACCACAACATCCTTTCTGCATGTGGCTAGACTGTGACAGTAAATGAGCAGAACTGAGACAATAGCAGCATGGAAATCACCTCAGTCTACCTAATACTGTGTAAGAAACATTGTTTTTACCTATTTCTTTACTTTATTTTTTGTATTGTTTAGTGTTCCATAATAAATTATGATTGGGTGGGCTCTTTATCGGTAGGTGTGCTAGTTATCGTGATTGTTTATGGTTATCTGTAGTTTTTCTATCCTTAAATTCAAAGGGCAACAAAGTTATAATATTTCTGAAATTAAAAACATCTACAATTGCTAGAACTGAAATTTGAACAAAAGTTAGTTAACTGGTATGAAGAATTTCAATCTTAGCTAACAAGATGTTTGCTAGTATCATTTCTAAAGCTGTGATTATGCTCACCGGCAGACGGGGAGTAAAGGAAGAAATGTTTTGGGGTTTTTTTTTGTTTGTTCTTTTTAATTCGAGAAGACAAGGCAGTAGAAAGCTGTCCAACACAAGGTAACCAGGAAATTAAACTCCAAAACTCCAAATCAGTCAGTTTGTTATAGCCAGGCTTCCTTTGCATCAGCTAGTTAAAGTAAATCTAAAACCCCAGTTAGAGTGATGGGTGTGGCATTGGTGGTCTTTGTTAACTTAGACTTTCTGCTTCGGGTTCTGTGTGTGCTGACATAAAATGGGTCTTGGTGTGTCATTTGAGTTTACTTTTGCACAAAGTTAACAAATTGAGTGCCACTCTGCCAAATTCAGTCAAAGACAAGCCAGAGTAATAGACAATGAAGATATACTAGGATAGAGGATATAAAAAGTAAATAAAAAGTAATATGGTTCCTGCAAATAACTAGTAATTAGTCACAGATTTTTTAGTTCATACTATAATTTACTGAGTAGTTATTATTATTATATTATTATTTATTTCTTAAGCTCTAACTAAAAAAAGCAAATCAATTGTGTTATGTCTTCAATCTGTAGCAAGATTGAAGATGAAGAATTGAAATTAATTTTTAAATTGACTATTCTTGGTGATAGATAGCCTATTGACAGCCTTTTCTATCATGTTTCGGCTGTGTGCAGGCAGGAATTGGACCCAAACTCAATGGAAACAGGACTGAACTCAAAATGGCAGCTTTTATTGCTGAACAAAAAACTCTACAAAACCTAAACTGGGAAGACTCTCTCACTCTCACTCACTCTCTCTCTCTCTCTCTCTCTCTCTCTCACTCTCTCACACACACACACACACACACACACACACACACACACACACACACACACACACACACACACACACACACACACACACACGAGCATGAGGGAGATCACAACACTGACACAGAGAAACACAGGGCTAAAATACAAGGGGAAATAACGAGGGGAACGAGACACAGAAGGAGAGCACAGCTGGGAGAAATTGGACATAACGAGACCCAAGGGAAGCGAAACTCAATACATTCATGTAGGACACAGACCTTCAAAGTAAAACAGGAAATGTAAAAAAGACGCAGACTTGACTAGGTGAGACAGAGCAACTAAGAAACACAGAGAACAACAACAAGGAGACACAGAGGGCAGCTACTAAATACTCAGAAAACTAAAGAGAATACAAGAAAACCAAACTAAGACACTAGACTAAAGAATAAACTGGGGCAACAAAGAGAACTAAGATCATAATACAAAAACTCAGAGACAGAAGAAACTCAAAACACTGGGTCACCGACCCAGGACCGTGACATTTTCTAATCTGTCTTCTATTAGCTACTACAGTAGGAGTGTAGAATGGATTTTACAGCCAGTTAGGATCACTAAAGCACATTAATGCTAGTAATAATAATGCAACCCTAACACTGCCTGACCATGAAAACATATGTAGGTCTTTAGCTTTGATGACATCATATGTTTCCTGTGCCATCATTTCAGTAACCTTCTGTAATGTCACAAAATTTATTTCAATCCAAAGTTCTATTTTTTTTTGTTTTTTTTGTTTTTACTATAGCTTGACTCAAGCTATAGTAACATATATTGAAAACATACAAAGAAGTCATATGTTTTTCCTAGCTTTTCACTGAGGTCTCTCCTGTTGTTTTGCCTTTCTTTAAAAATCAGTATGGAAACAGCAGTAGAACTGACCAGTTCACAAGGGTTACGTTCACTGTTTGTCTCCAAAAGTTGATTCTTTTCATCTGGACGTAGCGTTTTGTGGGAGAAACGTTTCATCACTCATCCAAGTGACTTTTTCTGTCTCAGCTGACTGCAGGTTTCCCCAATCTTAGTCCACATTAACTCGGTGGACAAACACATTAAATTCACTAGGGAGGATATGAAAAGTTGTAGGTTAGCCTTCTTAGACTGTGAGATTTCCATCGGTAATGGGGGACATCTAAAAGCTGATGTGTACTGTAAACCTACGCATAAGGATCAGTATTTAAGATTTGACTTTCATTATCCACTGGAGCACAAACTGGGTGTCATCAGGACGCTACAACACAGAGCGATTACCATCCCCACTGACACAGCGGCCAGGGAGGCAGAAGAACATCACATCAAGAAGGCCCTGAGTAAATGTCAAAGCTGGGAAGGTGCCAAAAGAAAGCTCCAGCTGATCCAGGAGAGAAGGACAACCGCTGCCCAGGCGAAAACCTGTAGTGATCCCATATGTGTCAGGAGTATCGGAACAGTTGAGACGCATTTTTTCTAAACACCGGGTCTCTGTGGCTTTTAAACCCCAAAACACGCTGCGCCAAAAACTGGTCCCCATAGATCCGGTCCCCCGACACAAACAGAGTAACATAGTGTACGCTGTTAAGTGCCAGGAGGATTGCCAGGATTTATACATCGGGGAAGCCAAACAACCTCTGGCGAAGCGGATGGCACAACACAGAAGAGCTACCTCATCAGGCCAGGACTCTGCAGTTTATTTACACCTACAGGCCAGTGGACATTCTTTCAATGATGAGGATGTACACATCCTGGACAGGGAGGAACGCTGGTTTGAGCGCGGAGTCAAGGAGGCCATTTACGTGAAAAGGGAAAGACCATCTCTGAATCGAGGAGGGGGCCTAAGGGTACATCTGTCACCATCTTACATCTAATGCTGTGATTGCAGCCATTCCCCAACTCTCTGTGAAAGGTACTCATGGCCATTGATCTGTGGTCATTGATTGGTGGCCATTGATCAGTGGTTGTTGATCAATGGTCTTGAGAATTTGCATATTTAAGATTAAGGAACTGACCTCCCTCCCCATTGTTCCTTCAGTGGGATGGTTTCAGTCAGCTGAAACTGAAGAAGTCACTTGGATGAAATGTTTCTCCCACAAAATGCTACGTCGAGATGAACAAAATCAACTTTTGGAGATTTACTTATCTGGATGATTAAGCATGCATCGAGACGTTTCAGTGTTTGTCATTCTAATTAAATACAAAACTACTTAAAAAAAAAAGTAATTTGTTTTATTTTTCTGTTTTAAACCACAGCAGCCACACTGAACATCTATCCAAACAAATGTCAGTTCTTTCGATATGAGAACATCCATCTAAGCTGTGTAGCTTCAGGGAATTCCAGCAACTGGACAGTGAGGCGAAACACTTCCTCTGAGACGCTGCAGCCATGCAAGGGTGGATTTGGAGACCCTGATGAGTCCTGCATCCTTTCAGATGTTTACCCATCAGACAGTGGATTATACTGGTGTGAGTCTGAGCAGGGGAAGCGCAGCAACACTGTCAACATCACAGTGGCTGGTATGCTATCAAATATGCTTGTGCTTTATCTCATACTGGACTTTATTTTAGAGATACATGCTGGACTTCTCCTTTTTGCTCTTTTTAAGCCATTCATTAAAAAAAAAAAAACATGCTGTATGCAAATTATGACAAATCTTAGTCTTTGACAAGTATAAAGACATGAGTGTACTCTCTCACTCTCACTTTGTCCGATTCATTGTTAGATGTAATTTCAGACCTCGCTGGCGCAGAGGTTCATCATTGTGAACAAAAGCAAGACACTGTACGGTTCTCACTTGCTGGCAAAGGAAGTCCGGCAAGATGTTCAGCCGACTTCAAACTGACTTCCCTTACAGGCTCTTTTATTGGCTCTTTTTGGTGACACATCTTCAAAATGCAGAAAACAAACACAGTCAAACTGGTTTAAACTGGTTATACAATGTAAAACCCATATAGTGTGCCATAAAAGCTAAGGCACTGAGTGTGTGTGTGCATGCATGTGGGAGCATGTGTGTGTGTGATTTCCTGCCACACAATATATGCTTAAAACTGTCCAACCACATTTCCTAGTTATCCAAAGGGTCGTCTTCCCACACCCGTATATGGCTTAACTTTAATGGTTCACCATATGCAAGCATAGGCAAACTCAGGAGTGAACATCCCTTACCAGATAAGGAAACCAGAATCTCACATGGAATGTGTCTGCAGTTAAACCCTTATAGCTATTGCATCCCCCACCTAGATTGAGAGGAGGAACAGAAAAATATCTAAACATGCAGTTTTAGGACAAAGTTTACAACTTTAAGTCTAATAATGGCAACTGTTATCAAAATCAACCTAACATTAATTTTCTCAAAACTGTGAAAGGAAACAACATTAGGAACATTTCTGAACATGAAGTTACAACATTTAAAAGGACTTGTGCATAAACCATTTGTAAGATTTTGTTTTATTAATTTAACTTGAAGTTAATGAATATTCATTCACTTGTCCCTACACGCTCTAGTGTCTCCAGTGTTTTAACCAAAATGTTAACACTTATAGAAAAAATTATTTATAATAGCCCTCAATATCTATAGGCTGTGTTGTGTCAAATAGGTGTCAAATAGGTGTCTTTTGGTGACACATCTTCAAAATGCAGAAAAAAAGTGTATTGAAATCCAATTACAGTAAACTCAAAGACCAGACAAAAAGAGAAAAAATGACACAAAAATGCCCCCATGAGGTCAAGCCGTAGACAATGAAAATCAAACCCTATCAAAGACAGACACATACTGGGCTCTCACGGAGTTATTAATTCATAGAGTGGGCTATCATGCCCTCTTCATCCTGGTTTCAGCTCCAAAAAACTGGTGCTCTCCAGTTTGCAGTTTACTACTTATAGCTCATTCATGCTGACCTCCTGACTTCAACACCCCTACCACTATTGCCAAAACATTGCCTTTTGAAAACCCATGTATCTATGCACGCTCATGACAGCTGATTGTTGTTTTTTATTTCCCTGTATTATTGTAGGATCTCTCTCGTAAAGCATGCAGAGGTGACTGTTGTAATTTGGCCTGAGAACCTCTTGCCGTTTCCCTGGATGGATGAATTGACAACAGACAGCAATAACAAAAAGTATAAACAAATAGCATGATTCATAACAACCTCTGCTGTGGCCAAAGCCCACAGACATGCAGCAGTGGCAGTAAAAGAAAAAAACTGCTTCTTTCACTTGCAGTTGAGATCAAGCGAAAGAAGCACCTGGAGGCATCATGTATCAGGTGCCAAATGTCTGCCCACAGCTCTTTAGAGGTCAAAAGAGTAATCAGACATGTTATAAAGAGTACTGAAGTTATTCTCAAATTTAATGAATGAAATAAGTTTAACCTTTTTATATTTCAGCTGGAGCTGTGATCTTAGAGAGCCCCGCACTTCCTGTTTCCGAGGGAGACAATGTGACACTTCACTGTTCTTACAAGGAAAGAAATGCTAAAACTTCTACATCTGATTTCAATGCTATATTCTACAAGAACAATATATATTTCGGTGAAGAACCAAAAGGAAAGATGATTCTCAATGTGTCCAAGTATGACGAAGGCTTCTACAAGTGTCAACACCCCACAAAAGGAGAGTCACCGAAGAGTTTTCTGGCTGTGAGAGGTGACAGTGATGTTCAGCACATATATATGTGAAATATGTTTAGCTTTAATAAGTTAAAACATTTGTCATTTTGAAAAATTGAACTGTTAATCTACAGTCTTCATTCTGTTTAGAGTCTGCAGGGTCATGAGTGACGTAAATTTTGTCACTGGACTGTTGGTGCAACAAGTATTCATGCCACACAGTAGCATTACCCTACAGCAGAACAAAAAAGGCATCAGTTGCAACAAATATAGCAATACAGATGTGGTTAAGATGATTGCATTTATTCTGCTATTGGCCATGTGGTTGACATCTTAGACCCAAAAGTATTATAAAAAGCTAATTTCATTATTCAAAAAATCATCAGCAACCATCTTGTTTGCTTTGGTTAAAAAATGAATAGCTCAATGACACATGGCCTACTTCTGACCTGTGTTTATGTTTCTTTCCCTACTGTCTTATTTAAACATTCAACTAACAGCCATTATGTGTTATAGTCAAATATATAAAAATATGTTTCATGTTTACTGGTTATTTTCTTCCTCACAGCCAGAGTTCAGCCTGTGAGTGGCTCTGTCCCTCCACCTCTGATGTCTCTGCCCAAGCTGGTGTGCACAGTCCTGCTGTTTTTCCTGTATACTGTTGTATTCATGTTATGTATATACACATACCGAAAGTGGGCTCAAGGTAAGAGTACCTGTGAAATATCTCATGATAATGAAACATTTTGATTCAATATTGATCATGTGACCAAGGCAGAGAGTTATTGGTAAAACAAAGAAAACAGACCAAAATATTGGTTTTTGATTTATTTCTGTAAATATCTGTATTCAATGCAGAGTGGATATTCATAATATTTTGTCTTAAAGGTAAACTTAACAAAAGAGTTTCTATATAAAAGCTATTTTGGCTGCTCCCTTTTGACAAGGTGTTACCACACACTCAAAAAATCTTTATGCCCATATTGGTATTAACTGATTGACTTAAATAAGTACAATATAAAGTATGAAATTTTATGGAAATTTGTCGAATGAAATTTGCTTTATTGGTACACATTCATATTATGTTTATAAGCATATTTCCCCTAATGATTAATTATTTGAACAATGAACCTTGATTTTATGCATTTCAGTTGTATGTTAGTCAAAGTTATTGCTTCATGTTTATTGAGCATGAAGAATATATATATATTTTTTTTTTAGTGTAGTCAGTTATGTTAGATTTGGCAGAGTTTTTATACTAGCAGCTCTTCCTGATGCAAACCAAAGCAATCTGTATCTCTCAAGATCAGAGAAATGTGAAAACCACTTCATTATGTTGTCAGGTATATGTGTTTAATAATGTGATATTGACTTGGTCTTAATTCACAAACTAGTGCACTGGTCATTGAGAGTCACAAAGGTACTGTGCTGAAAAGTGTACAGGGATAAGAATACACCCAATGGGTGTGGGTCTGTTTGTGTGTGTGTGCGTGTGTACGTGCACTCATATTTAAGATTATTGTTCTTCAACACCTGACTTTGTGGGATTTGGCTTTCTTTAGAACTGTGATGGTATTTGCCACAGGGTTATAGGAAACCAGAGACAAAAATAGCATGTTGGGTTATTTGAAAAAAACACAAAACATAGCCTGCACTTTCTGTTTTATTTAGCAAGGCACTGTAGCTCGCCCAGAGTAATTTTGATGGAACAATGTTACCATGCTACCTAACACACACACACACACACACATACATATATATATATATATATATATATATATATATATATATATATATATATATATGTAGCGTTGGCACGGCCATGTGAAGGGGACCAAATGGAAAAAACAACCACACGAGCCTTCAATTGTTTTCAAAGCTTTGAATATATTTTCTGTTTTTTTTGTGGAACAGAGGTTTTGTCATGCTCACCAGCAACACATCTAGAAAAAATCATCTGAGCCTCTTAACAAACCCCTCTTTAAATAGATGCTGGTCATACCATCACCAATAAAATGTAAAAAGGTCTTCCCACCCCGACACAACCCAGCTACAAAAACCTATATAGTGAAACATTGCAGTTATTTTGACACACCTCACAAATATCTGATTACAAAACACCCCCAGCTAAACAATATCCCACTAACTAAATCAAATCAAACTGCAAATTCAACCCACTACCCCCTCAGCTCTCATCAGATGGTTCAACCCACTATCAGTGGGTGATTGGAAAACTCCTTTCAGGAGAACATCATTAGGCCATAATCATGTGTGCACTCCATGACTAAGGCCTTCAGGAAGTTGACTTCAAGGGAGAGAGAGAGAGAGAGAGAGAGAGAGAGAGAGAGAGAGAGGTTAATGGACTTCAAAACAAAAGCATAGCAAAATCAAAACTTCCTATCAGACACTGTGAGTGCGTACATCATTTAGTGAGGGAGATGCTCCCCAGCACCCTCACAATATATATATATCTATATATATATATATATATATAGAGAGAGAGAGAGAGAGAGAGGCCTAGCTGATCTACAATATGGCAGCAGTGATCGGTGAGATGCTTGGCTACAAGTTGAACAGCCACAAGGGGCAGTACCCTCCATGGAGAAGGAGGCTAGAGGCTAAAATGAAGGTAGCACGGAGGGAGGTCAGCCAACTATCGGAGTTGCAGAAAGGAAAAAAAAGAAAAAAGAAGGTGCCTAAGAAGTACAGGAAGCTGTCCATATCTGAGGCCTTGGAAACAGCCAAGCAACGTCTCACAGCCGTGGCCAGCCGCTTGAAGAGGTACACCAGAGAGATAGAAGGCAGGAGAATAAACCAGCTGTTCTCCACAGAACCAGCAAAGGTGTACTCTCAGTGGCAGGGAAACAATATGAGAACAGCACCAAGAAGGCTGGAGACAGGACAATACTGGAAGAGCATATGGGAGAAGGACGCAACCCATAACAGCAATGCTCACTGGCTAGTGGATCTCAGGGCAGACCACAGCGACCTCCCTGAGCAGGGTCCAGTAACCATCACAGTGGCAGATATCCAAGATAGGTTCTCCAGTATGAAGAGTATTGGACAGCACCAGGCCCCGACATGGTTCATGCCTACTGGCTGAAGAAGCTGACTGCACTCCACGAGCGCCTGGCAGCACAAATGAACCAGCTGCTAGTTGACGAGAGACACCCGGAATGGCTAACCGAAGGTCGGACTGTCCTGATACTCAAGGACCCCCAGAAGGGACCGGTCCCCTCCAACTACCGACCAATAACCTGCCTCAGCACCACGTGGAAGCTCCTGTCAGGCATCATAGCGGCTAAGATGTACAGGCACATGGGTCAATACATGAGTCAATACATATATATATATATTGTGGTGGACCACTAGAGGGCTCCACTCACACCCAGTGTTGAGGAAGTGTGTTCTTCTGTTTTGTGGCGCGATATGTCCAGTTGATGTTGGAGACAAATAAAGAAGGAGTGTGAACTGAGAGCTCTGTGTCGTAATGCTTACCTCCACATTGGTGACCCCTGACTCGAGCATGCAACGGGCCGCAGATAACGCAGACTCCGCTTTGGAGGCATCGGCGGCCGCCGGACCTCCGCCTCCTGTTGCAGCTACGTTCGCTGTGGCGCTGAAACTGCCGGACTTTTGGCTCCATGACCCCCCGTCATGGTTCGTGCACGTGGAGGCTCAGTTCGCCCTTCGCGGCATCTCGGCTGACGACACGAAGTATCACCATGTGGTGGCCTCACTCGACCCGCTGGCCACCCGCCGCGCGATGCCGCTCCTCCGGGACCCACCCGCCCAAGGGAAATACGCCGCCCTTAAAGAGCTGCTTCTTCGGCGCTATGCCCTCTCCGACGCTGAACGAGCCGAAAAGCTCCTCAACCTGTCAGGCTTGGGTGGCGGTACCGCGCTCGAGCTCATGGAGAACATGCTGTCGTTGCTCGGGCCGGATGACGGGGGATTCCTCTTCGCCCACCTCTTCCTCCGCCAGCTACCGGCCGCCGTGAGAGCCGTCCTCGCAAACTCCCCGCTTCTGCCTGCGAAGGATTATCGCTCCCTGGCTGAAGAAGCGGATCGCATTCTCCTGGCTAGCCGCACTTTCAACGTTCACGCCGTGGCTACGGACTCGCCGGCGACGCCTTCCACGCCGCCACCTGCCTCCCCAGAGCATCCGCCCCCTTGCTGACGGCAGGGATTGCTACACGCCGGCACGGCGGCAAGAACATCTGTTTCTACCATCAGCGATTTGGCGACAGAGCGCGTCGCTGCCTGCCGCCTTGCGCTTTCTCGGCCCAGGGAAATGGACCCGCCAGCGCGCCGTAGCAGCCGCGACCGCTGGCAATACAGAGAGGCTGCTCTTCATAGAGGACTCGCGCTCCGGGAGACGTTTTCTCGTGGACTCCGGCTCCCAGAAGAGCCTCCTTCCCCCTACCGCTGCCGACGGACTAGCAGCGAACTGTGGGCCGCAGCTCATGGCAGCTAATGGCTCTCCCATCAAAACGTTTGGGGAAAGGTTGGTGACTGTTTGTTTTCATGGCCGGGATTTCCAGTGGAACTTTGTTGTTGCCGCTAGCTCTGTACCTATTTTAGGTGCTGATTTTCTGTGCGCTCACGGACTGCTTGTCGATGTTGCTAACAGATGTTTAATTGATGCTCTTTCGTTTTCTTCGCTGCCATGTTTTACACGGGCCGCCGAACCCCTACTTCGGGCTAATGTAGTGACCTCCGGGGATGCTTTTCAGCGTTTGCTTTCGGAGTTTCCATCGCTGTCTGTCCCTGATTTCTCTGGCGCGGTAACGAAGCATGGGGTTGAGCATTATATTCCCACGGTCGGGCCCCCGGTGTTCGCGCGCGCGCGCCGCCTCGACCCCGCGAAACTGTCCGTCGCTCGGGAAGAGTTTGCAGCCATGGAGCGCCTTGGCATTGTACAGCGTTCGAACAGTGCATGGGCCTCTCCGCTTCACATGGTGCCCAAATCAGACGGTCGGTGGCGGCCGTGCGGAGATTTCCGCCGTTTAAATAATGCCACGGAGAATGACCGTTACCCCATCCCCCACATTCAGGATTTTTCTGCCAACCTCGCCGGAATGTCGATTTTCTCTAAAATTGACTTGGTGCGGGGGTATCACCAGGTTCCCGTGCGCGCCGAAGACGTCCCTAAGACCGCTGTCATTACCCCCTTCGGCTTGTTCGAGTTTTTGCGCATGCCGTTTGGCCTGAAAGGTGCCGCCCAGACCTTTCAGCGGCTGATGGACTCAGTTTTGCGTGGGCTGCCGTTCGTTTTTGTTTATCTGGACGATATATTGGTGGCCAGCTGCTCAGCGAGCCAGCACGAGTCCCATCTGCGCCAGGTTTTCCAGCGTTTGGCAGCGCACGGCCTGATCATCAACCCTTCCAAGTGCCAGTTTGGGTTGCCTGTTCTGGATTTCCTCGGGCACCGCATTTCCGCTGAAGGTGTGGTTCCGTTGCCCGACAGAGTCCAGGCCGTTTCAGCTTTTCCACGCCCCACGTCGGTTAAAGCGTTGC
Source organism: Oreochromis niloticus (assembly GCF_001858045.2). NCBI lineage: Eukaryota > Metazoa > Chordata > Actinopteri > Cichliformes > Cichlidae > Oreochromis > Oreochromis niloticus. The sequence goes on from NC_031967.2 coordinate 43,416,117, forward strand.
AGGAGTTCTTGGGGATGATAAATTTTTACAACCGCTTTCTCCCCAGAGCTGCCCACCTGCTGCAGCCACTCTATGCTGCCTTAAAAGGTAAAACAGCCAAAGATCCGGTTGACTGGCTGCCGGAACGCATCCATGCGTTTTCCGCAGCCAAGTCTGCGCTGGCTGACGCCGCCCTGCTGGCACACCCGCTCCCGTCGGCGGAGATCGCGTTGACCACCGACGCGTCCGACGTGGCAGTGGGTGGGGTGTTGGAA